>NC_084554.2:36157500-36237500 GCF_033978685.3 Nerophis lumbriciformis | reverse complement strand
GACCCCCGCATTGTTGATTCTAAAGGATCCAGGCAGATTTCGTCCAGCATGGCAACATAAACTAGCTGAATTCTGATTGGATACAAACTAAAACTAGAAACAACAGCATTGGAAGGAGCATAATATGACATGAAGAGAATATGAATACTTTTAGATATTTAGGGAAAGTAAATTTAAAAAAAACTTTTATCTTTAATTATGATCATGATTTTTGGTTATATTAGGCCAGCAGAGAAGGCCTTGCTGACCCTGACGGCACACCACTGATGATTTGTGCTAATATCGGATTAATATCGGTTTGAGCCACTACTCAAGTCAAAAAGTTGTACCGGGACATCGCTATTCATTATTTCAAAAAAGCTTTTCAGACGTGTGGAAGCAAAGCTGATAAAAAATAAAAAGGATAAAATCAGTTGAAAAAAAACTAGTTTGAGGTGCAGTGTGTGCTGCATGAAGCTACAGGTTATAAAGTCATTAGCCAAGTTGTTTTCCCTCCGTTAGACATCTTGAATTTGTCTACTTGCACTTTCATTCACTCCCGTGAGTCATCGGCATACGTGTCGGAGCAGCACGGCGTGATTAATGGCGGGAGCGAGCGTCTCCGAGGCCAAAGCCCGACAACAGCCAGGGGGCAGCGCGATAATGCGCAATAATAAAGGCGGCAGACAATCAGCCAGGCAAAGCGAGGCCTATTAGCTCGCCCCATCAGGATGGCTAAGTGAGAAATTAGCCCTTCCCGCGCTCCGCCACAATTCATCAAGCGCTAGCCTCCGAATCCCCTGCTCAAGAAGTCATAATGTTTACTTCCAGACCGGACTGGATGCCCCAGCGGCGAGCTTGATTGGCTCTTATTAATTCCCGCGCTGGCCCCCGGGCCACGCCATTTAAAGCGCATTAAAGGGTTCCAAATTGGATGAGATGAAGTTGTCTCGCTGTTTGGCTCTGGCGTGATAAAGCCGGACCCAAACAAGAAATGAGCGGGGAGGGCAAAGCAATCAGGATGTAAAGGAATGTCGAATGAGGCTGAGCTGAGCCAGGCGGAGGAATGCAGAGAGAGAGAAAAAACAAGGAGGCGGGAGGGGGGCAAACTAGCAATGGCATGGCTTTAATGTTCCACTTCCTGTGCGGATGGGAAGACGTCCAGGGGGTAACGGCGGGTTACGCATTCCGCGCGCGCTGAAAGGGATGACTCTGTTATACGTGCACGTTCACCTTATCTTTCAGGAGACGGGATGAACATTCCTTGGAATAAGGTCACTCTGTCAGCACGCCATCCGTGAGCCGACATGTCGTGTGGGAGGGGCTATATGGTCCAAATAAACTACACACTACAGACTTTCTCCTCAACTAACCACAGAAAAAAACACCGCCGCTGCCTCTAGTTTGGTCTTGTACGGAAAAACATCGCTTTGATCCGAAATCCTCCTAAGAAATCTGCGTCCTCTGTGGTGGATATTTGTGTTTGGCATAATTCCTCAACTCAAAATTGGGCAAAACAAAATGTACAACACAGAGAAAGTTGGTTTTCAAAAGAATATTGCAGTATTTTTCAACAAGATTTGTGTAATTTTGTGTGTCTGTAGCTTTAATGCTAATGAGCTATGTTTGCAAACACCTGTCTTTATTAACTTATTACATATACACTGTAACTCTGCACTTAAAAAAAAACCTGCTCAGTGGATTTGTGGTTAGTGTGTCCGCCCTGAGATTGGTAGGTCGTGAGTTCAAACCCCGGCCGAGTCATACCAAAGACTATGAAAATGGGACCCAATCAACAAATGATTCCCGAGCGCGGCAATCCGCTGCTGCTCACTGCTCCTCTCACCTCCCAGGGGGTTAAACAAGGGGATGGGTCAAATGCAGAGGGTAATTTCACCACACCTAGTGTGTGTGACTATCAGTGGTACTTTAACTTTAACTTAAATACATACTTGCCAACCCTCCCGATTTTCCCGGAGACTCACGAATTTCAGTGCCCCTCCTCAAAATCTCCCGGGGCAACCATTCTCCTGAATTTCTCCCGATTTCCACCCGGACAACAATATTGGGGGCGTGCCTTAAAAGGCACTGCCTTTAGCGTCCTCTCTCACCTGAAAAGGAGACTATTATATATGTCTCTGTTATCCATAGGTTTATCTATAACCCATAAAGTAGGCAGGCACAGAGCTACTTCTCAGCGTGTGTTTATTCCAGCCGGCACGTTAATACACTGACACAAAACATCCGGATTCCCATCATGAATTGCTTCAAAACTACGGCAAGTAGTAATGTCCAAAAACATAACAGAGACGAAGCAGAAGAACGAAGAAGAGACATGGCGACGACGAGTAAAAAGAAGAAGTACGCTTGCAAGTTCCAAAATGATTGGAAAAAATCATTTCATAAGTTCATCCAGGACAGCTCGAAGGGGAAGGGGTATGCTGCCCGCAAATTTTGGAGATCAGACTTCTCCATAGAACACGGTGGCCGAACGGATATACTCATTCATGAACGGATTATTGATATATATATTAGGGCTGGGCGATATATCGATATGCGCGATATATCGCGGGTTTGTCTCTGTGCGATATAGAAAATGACTAAATCGTGATATTCGAGTATGCGTTCTCACGCAGTTGCTTTTAGCTGCGGGCATTACACTACAGGCTCTTCCTACTCTTTCCTGTCTCTCCTCACAGACAGCAAGCGCACCTTCTTACACACGTCACATACTGTCACGTCATACGTCACATACGTATACGCCCTCTCCCAGCAGAGAGGTAGCAGCATTGGTAACGTTAGCTGTGATGCTAGCGGTAATACGAGAGAAAGAAGGTGCGAATCTGGTAACAAATGAAGGAATAATTAATTCCCCCAAAAAACAGCACGGGGTCCATCGTCTGGCGGTGGTTTGGCTTCAAGTGGGAATACTGTATGTCGAACAAACAACCGTAATATGTCAAGTGTGGAGCAAAAGCGTTGCTATAAAAAGTAGCATTACTGCTAATATGTAGCATCATTTGAAAAGTCCCCTGCTCGTGAATGAAGAGTGCTCACTCCAATCCAATCCACTTTATTGATATAGCACATTTAAACAACAAAAATGTTTCCAAAGTGCTGCACAACAATTTTAAAAACAATATTTACGTACTCCGCACGTCAACATCTCCGTTCGGTGCCACACGCCCACACCATCAAAATGCCGAGGCAAACATTTCCAGATCAACACCGTATGAAAAAAATAGTGATTTTTTTTAGTTGTGATTTCCCTCTCTGCATGAAAGTTTAAAAGTAGCATATATTAATGCAGTATGAAGAAGAATGTTTTAATGTAGACACATAGAATCATCATACTGCTGTGATTATATGCATCAAGTGTTCATTCAAGGCTAAGGCAAAATATTGAGATATAAATCTCCCGAATTCGGAGGTCTCAAGGTTGGCAAGTATGCTTAAATACAATAGATCACATACAACAATGTTAAATAAAGGGGGACTGGAATTTTTATTTTTTTATTTTGCCTATCATTCACAAGAATAAATAACTATGCTTGCTCTATGAACAACGGGACCAGATTTAAATTTCAGTCAGGGTGAATGGTAATATAATTTTTATCAAAACATTATTTTTGTTATCAGAATTATATCTTTCATTATTTATTTAACTATTTCGTAATGATGAAAACATCTCTTAGATATAGGTTCTTGAGGACCAAAGAGTATCAAAAACAGTCATTTTTTAGGAATTTTTGTGCATGTGTCCATTATTGGTGGTTTTTCGCCATTTCCGCGCCTCGCGGTGGGCGACTGTAAACAATTTCCCATGAACACTCGGAGGCTGCTGCTTGCGCAAACAAAGTGAATTGGCTCCCGGGGTCGTGCACGCGGGCTCATTTCAAAGGCAAAAACCCACACGGGGTGGAAGTGGTTGCTGTGCCGGATGGCAGCGCGGAGTGCGACTCCTCTACTCGGCGGCGTTGAGCCGATGGCAGGCGAGGTGTGACATCAAAAGGCGAGCGCGGCTCAGATGGAGTCCCGCAGACTTTGGAGACGACGCTCTCCCTTTGCTTTCATATCAGCTACGTTACACTTCACTCCCCCGCCAACCTTCGCCCGTCCCTCGACGCCAACTTGTAGAATACACACACACACACACACACACACACACACACGGAGTCTCGGGGGATTTGAGAGAGAAACACACACTGTTACTCATCGGAAACAAATTCATCAAAACCCCGCAGCTGCATACTTTGGATTTCGAAACTTCCCAGAGTTGGCAGAACCGTCCTGAAAATCCCCAACATCAAAAAGGAGCAGCAAGAATGTCATTACAGAACCCCCAAACAAACATTTGGATGTTTTTACTTGTTTGCCTTCCATAATGTGGAGCTGAAGCACACCTCTGTGGGTAAACAAGGCTGACGAGGAGGAAGAGGAAGGCGGGGGTCTTAATGAAGGCAGGGGGAGGTTGAGGTTAATTGGGAAGCATGGAGAGCAGCTGGCTCGGCGCTGGAAGTTAAGACAGGGATAATAAGTTCACCCGTTGCCACTTAGCGATGGGTGACATCAGAGGAAGTGAGCGGCGTAATCGCGGTCACATCTCCTGACTGGCGAAAAGGAAGGCCTCATCACTCACACGCACAATCATCCCTCGCTCCAGGACAGAGAAGGTCTACAAGTCGCTATGTAGATCTTCCCCACAATGGGCCCGCTAATGGCTTATTAGCCCACGTTAGCTTGTTTGCATTGATCGTCCGCGCCAGAGGCAGACGGCGAGCTCGCCCGTACGTAGCATGCGGCGCTATAATCGCATCGCAGCTTGTTTCAATAAAAGCGACATTAACATAAACCCCTCGCAAACACACTCCAACCTTCATCCTGCTTCGGTGCGTGCTAGGAGCAGGGAGGGAGACGCTGGAGGATTACCCAGTAATGGAGGCCATATGAGGAGGGGTCAAGAGTAACTTTTTTAGGTGAAGTGTGACCTTGTGAGAAAAAAATACCTTTTCCTGTTTTTTTTTAGTTGAATCATTTTGGACACATTTTCCCTGCTAAAAAAGGACAGTTCCATGTACAGTTTGTCTAAGCCAGGAGTCAGCGACCTGCATGCCTCTCTTTTGCGCCGCCCTAGTGGCTCCCTGGAGCATTTTTAAAACAGGATTGAAAATGGAAAAAGATGGGGGGGAAATATTTTTTTTGTTTTACTATGTTTTTTGTTTGAGGACAAACATGACACAAACCTTCCCCAATTTTTAGAAAGCCCACTGTTTAATATTGGTGAACATTGTTTTGTCCTACTAATTTCGGCGGTTCTTGAACTCACCATAGTGTGGACTGTGACGCAACATTTTGTTTACATGTAAAATCTTCCACTCCTTCTTTGCCTCATTTTATCCACCAAAAGTTTCATGCTGTGCGTGAATGCACAAAGGTGCGCTTTGTTGCTGTTATTGACTTGTTGGCGTGCTAACATGCTATTTAGGCTAGCTGTATGTACATATTGCATCATTATGCCTCGTTTGTAGGTATATTTGAGCTCATTTAATTTCCTTTACCTTTATCCTCTTTGGATATAATTATTTTGCATGTCTAATGACATATTATCTGTATGTAATATTGGCTGCATTTCAGATAGTTGTTTGTGTGCCATGTTGTTCCAGACCACAGTAAACGTTACCGAGCTTGCCAAAGATTGTAATAAATCCATTAAAAGAAGACAGCCTGCCATTTCCTTTACTTGGACACACACATCTATACATTCGGCCATTAAAAGCCAGTAATTTCCAGGAGTTATCTCACCTTCTAAGTAGCCTCTGGTTTACTAGTGATTTCTAATGTTGTAAAAATGTGTTGAATAAATATTACATTTCAACATTTCTGTCAACGAAGATTTGCTTCAGCCTGCAACACATAGTCATTTTGATAGTAGGCTATTATAGCTAATATAGACACTTACGTCATGTGTTGCCTTAATTTTAAGACTTTTATACAGCTTTTCGTTTTTTGCGGCTCCAGACAGATTAGTTTTTTGGTCCAATATGGCTCTTTCAACATTTTGGGTTGCCGACCCCTGGTCTAAACTAACTATACTCCTGAACCGCTGAACACAAAAGGGTGAACATTTGTCGAAACATGCCCCCCTTCCGTGTTTCTGAAAGGTACACCATCACAAAGGGGCGCTGTTAATAAAACCCTCAGGTCTGGTTGACTTGAAATTTCTCACACAGCTCTACTCTAGAGAGTTTAGCCCAACTCCCACCCAATTTAATATGTACATTTATGGGATTGCTTAGCACATGAGTGCAAAATATGAGCAGGATTAGTTGAAAAACACGGCCGCCATCAAGCAAAATGTCAAGCCCTCATTGTATAAACTTATGCTTTTGGTGTACGAACCTTGTCTCAGTGTACGAACATTTCATCTACTCATTGTGTACTTCGCAGCGCATCATATCTATTGTGGGCGAGCTGATTGATCTCCGTGCTCAATCAGTAGTTAGCTTTGGTGCTAAGAGTTACTTAGAAAGCTTTTTAATTCAAATTAAATTTCAGCCTTTTTACAATGTTTTGTTAGCTAAATATGAGTTCAAAAAAGTTAAAAGTTAAAGTGTCACACACACACTAGGTGTGGCGAAATTATTCTCTGCTTTTGACCCATCACCCTTGATCACCCTCTGGGAGATGAGGGGAGCAGTGGGAAGCAGCGGTGGCTGCGCCCGGGAATAATTTTTGGTGATTTAACCCCCAATTCCAACCCTTGATGCTGAGTGCCAAGCCGGGAGGTAATGGGTCCCATGTTTATAGTCCTTGGTATGACTTGGCCGGGGTTTGAACTCACAACCTACCGATCTCAGGGCGGACACTCTAACCACTACGCCACTTTCCCTTTCGCTGCACGCCAAGAAAATTAACCGACAAGTTAACGTTTAGTTTATTAGTTTATTATTTCTTCGGTCAGTGGTCAACAAAATAAACAAACAGTTTTACATAAACAAACAGTTGTACATTCATAAATTGAAAATGTTGCAGACCGAAAGGGTTTAGGCAACATGTGGATTTGATTTTTTATTCCTAATCATTGTAGCGACCTGGCTGTTAAAGTTAAGGAATTAAGTGATTTCAAACTGTGAGTGCACCACAAGGCTAGTGACAATGTGCTGCAAATGAGGACAGTTCAGCCAGTTGTTGTTGTTTTGGCTTTGTTAATAGGTAGAAAGTTGATCTTGTTATGTTTGTTTGATGTACAGTATGTGCTTTGTATTGTGTTCAAAGTGTACACATGTTTACTGAAATATGAATAGAATAGGCTTCAATTGCACATTAAGAACAAGCTTGAAGCCATTATTCATGTTTACATTGTTTCTTATGGAGAAATGTTCTTTAAAATATCAACATTTCTATTTACTAACTCTGTTCATTAGTCGAGGTTCTACTATACAATTTGAGGCCCTTCTGTCATATTTATTTTACCAAAGCGTAAGTTAATAAAGCACAATGCAATAATAAACAAAGCGATTTGATTGAAAAACAAAGTGTAGCAAATTTTACATCAAAAGTCAGGCTTTTGTCCAAAAGTGTCTAAAAGGCAAAAAGTCGCCACCTCAGTAAATAATGAATGATCAATTCCAGCTGTAAACAACATAGAAATGATAAATATCAGATTTCATCTCACAGCAACAACATTACCGCAGAGTTAGTCTTAGCCTGCTGGCATTAACATTCAGTCACTCCGGTTGAGGTTTACAACTACACAAACAGCGTGTCACTGTATACTTTTAGAGTATTTAACAAAATAATACACATTAAACTGCATATATACTATCTTGAACGGCTGAGTAAAAACACTACAAGATAGTTCTACTAATCAGCGTTCAGACGTCACACAAACCTTCCTGCAACTCAAAAGTTCCTATCGTTCTTCTTTCTCTGTTATCAAGTATGTGGTAATACAAATACACAAGAAATAATAAACAAACAAGTGGTTCCCCATACTCTAATGGCGACTGAAATTTTGAATACAAAGTGGAACACAAAAATAGGAGTGCACACAAAAGTCGCTTCATATCCGAATCGCGATTCTTATCCATCCTGATCCTAAATCGATTCATAGTTTTCAAAAATCAATTTTAAAAATAAAAATACAGTTATTTATTTTTTAATAGGAATCAATTTTCCTGTTTTGAAAAAGTTTCATTATAATTATTACGGTATACCAAATAATACATTGCAAGAATCGGTTTGCATCAAGAATCAAGAATCGATTCTGAATAGAATCGTCACCCCAGGAATCAGATTTGGATCAAATCGTTAGGTGCCCAAAATTTCAAACCCCTCGCCCCAATTGTGTCCAACCAATCAGTGTTCGATAGCACAGTCCTGTTAAGTTCCTGTAGGAACCTTTACCGGGGATTAAAATAGTTCCTGTAGAACTTTATATACCCAGGTAGTTTTTGGTGGAAACGCAGGGGCCGCGGTGTTTCTTTTAGCAGGTAAAACGTAAAAGTTCCTGTGGTGGAAAAAGGCCTTTTGAGGATATTTGTATTGCATGCTTGGTGTCACTAAAGTGATTTACAGTTTGACATGTGCTGCCATCAAAGCAACAGGTGGTGCTGTAACCACAAAACACAAGCCTGAAGGTGCCTCGTCTCATTAATCAACCCTATTTCTGCAACCTTCTTGACTTTGCGGATTGTTTTCTCATTACGCTTTTATTGTGCAAGGGGAAGGTTATCATTAATAACTGGGGTGAGAAGAATTTTCATTCGTGGCTCCTATAAGGTCTTGGACCCCAAAACGCAAAGGAATGATAGTTCCTGTTCCTGTGGGTTTAGGTCTTATGGTGTTCCCTCCCACCTTACACAGTGAGGGGGTCGAGGGGAGCATTTGGGGACGAAAAAAGGGGAGGGCAGGTAGCCCGTAATGGGAGGAGACAGACACAGAGCCGCACAAAAGCCGAGCTTTATAAATAATTCTAAAAGCTAACGGGATCCTTGTACCTGTTATGTGTGGAATACTCTCACACACGCGTGAGTCCCAGTGTCCTCTGCAGTGGACATTTTTAGAATACTTTTTTTTTTCCAAAATATGTAACTCTGACAGGAGTAATAGACTAAAAACAAACTAATGTCCACCACAGAGGATGATGG
Source organism: Nerophis lumbriciformis (assembly GCF_033978685.3). NCBI lineage: Eukaryota > Metazoa > Chordata > Actinopteri > Syngnathiformes > Syngnathidae > Nerophis > Nerophis lumbriciformis. The sequence continues at coordinate 36,228,372 of NC_084554.2, read as the reverse complement.
TTCTCAGGAGGATATAGCACCGAGGGGTCCTTTCTTACGGGGGCCTGCTCGGATCGCTAATAACGCAGCAGAATTTCATTCGGAAAGACAAGAAAGGTCAGGATTTTGAGACACACACGCACGCGCACACACTCCAAGCCCAGCACTTATCATGCAGGGCAGTGAAACACACCGGAGACCTGTCTTGTAAATCTCTTTGTGAAAGCAGCTTTGGGGTGGGAGTGGGGGGTAGACAGGGGCTTACACACTGAGCCCTGAGGTAGAGCTAGGAGTGTAAGAGTGGTCGTCCACACACACACATACACATACACTCCTACATTTCATCTTCCTCACTTTGCTTCCGACCCACATTTTCCTCGCCATGCTCTCACCCCCCCCCCGGACTCGCAGGGCTGAGGCCCCCCCCTTCCCCGCCCGCGGGCCGCTGGGCATGGCGGTGACTAATGTCCTGCGTGGGCCCGGACAATGAGTCCGAGAGCGGATGGGGAAAGTGTCGAGGAGTGGGAGAAAAAAGGGGTCCGGTCCGGCACCTTTGACAAATGGACGCCTTCTCGCCGGTCAGGCCTCTCCTTGCACCGGGGGAGGCTTTACAACGTGGCGCTCTGCAACCTGCATCTGCCATATAATGAATTCTTTAGGAAGTCCAACCTGGCTTTTCTTCATGAATAAGATATACTTCCAAAGAATGTCGCCCCCCCCGCCACCCCACCCTCCCGCCCCTCCTTTAATAAAAACACCAGTGTAGACGTTTTGGGGGCCTCCGTTCTTCTCCTCCGCAACTTTTTTCCGCCCTTCCCCTGGCCTGTCAGCAGCAGAAGGCCGCCCCCACGTTTCGCCGGGAAGTTCATAGAGCACGATGACAAACTGTCATTGAAAATGTCTCCCTCTCTTTCAAGGAACTTGGATGCGCTTCATCCTGCACGTCGCGCCCCCTCCCTCCCATGGAGCCCTGAAAGGAACTGGGCTTTGTCTACAGAGAAAAAGGAGAGAGGAATCCCCCCCCCACCCCACCCCACACACACACAGCCCACCTCCCCTTATTCCATCCCCAAAACCCTGTTCCTCATTCCCTGTGGAGTATTGTTAAATCACAGCCCCCCCTTTCTCTCCCCCTCTTAAAACAGCATGCTTTGCATGAGAAAAAACGATTAGTCTTCAAATGCAGCGCTGTCAAGGTGGGGAGGTGGGGGGCTTGGGGCAGAAGTTTGCTCAGATAGTTGAGTTCTTCTTTTCTCCAAGATGAGGAGGCACTATTAAAGCCAGGCTCTGTCAGCATTCTTTGCGAAATCCAAAAAAAAAAAAAGAAAAAGAAAAAAAGAACAAGTCTAGAACGGGACGGAAACGAAGAGTGAAAGGGGGGGGGGGGCAAGCAGGGGGGGCATGTTTGCTGTGCTTCTTTCAGGTATTAACCTCCTGACACGGCAAACAATAGACCCCTCATTGACCTCCACTCCAGGATGCGCTGAGACTCCGAAATGAAAGAGTGAGGGACGAGCGCCATGGGACCGCAAACACACAGGGTTCACATTGTGACGCTTTGAATGCAGAACTTCATTAATGACGCGGGGAGGAGGGGGACACAAAACGTTTAGAGGAATAAGAGCGTGCTTCAAGTGACGGATCGTTCCCGTCGAAGGCGGCACGGTGTCACATGTGCAAAAACAAACCGGCGCTCAACTTTACGAGCAAACGGCCCCCGGAGCAAAACACTTCACCTCTCGCTGCGACAATTCACGCCGCCGCAGAACTGAAGACGTTTTTTTGTTTTTTTTACTGCAGCGAAAGGTGAAGGAGATGAGCGGCGCCCTCGTCCCGCTCCTCCTCAAGTACGTGAGAAAAGAAAACACTCACATTCGTTTATTTAGACTGGCGCTAAACTCTGTTTCCTGTTCATTAGGCGAACGCGGCGCCGTGCCCGCAGGAGATGCGGCGTGAACGTCCGCATCAAATGGAGCTGAGGCTCAACACGTTCATCCCTGCTGGCGATCTTGCGCGCCGTCGACACGGACTGCCTGACTGAGTTAAACGTGCGCGGATGTGCGCACGGAGGAACTATCCAGCAACAACTGAGGCCTCATTTCCACCAAACGGTGCAGAACGGTTCAGTTTGAAGACCAAACAACCGAGCGCCAAAGAATGGACTCTAATGGCCACCTCAGTTGCAAAGTTGCAAAATAAAACAAATACTTTTGCACTATTTGCACGACCCATCAGCTAAACCCGATACTTGGGTCCAACAGTTTTAAGGCAAACTTGTATACACGTCCTACAAACGAACGTGCACTCCCTAAAGCAGTGATTTTCAACCACTGTGCCGCGAGATATTGTCTGGTGTGCCGTGGGAAATGATGCATCTTCACCTAATTGGTCCAAAAAATATTTTTTGCAAATCAATAATCATAATAATGTGCCGTTGTCTAGTGCCTGTGCAGTGTAGAGCTTGGCAGGGTAATCTTGTAATACTCCATATCACTAGGTGGCAGCAGGTAGTTCATTGCTTTGTAGAAGTCGGAATGCGTCGAGGATGGTTTGTCGTGATCCCAATAGGCAGAGCACAGCGGGAGACAGCGTGCAGGTAAAAAGGTGTGTAACACTTAAACCAAGTCCTGCTAGGAAAAGGCACTGAAGCATAGGGATGGCTATGTAAAACAAAAGTAAAACTGAACTGGCTACAAAGTAAACAAAAACAGAATGCTGGACGACAGCAAAAACTTACAGCGTGTGGAGCGGAGACGGCGTCCACAAAGTACATCCGTACACGACATGACAATCAACAATGTCCCCACATAGAAGGATAGCGTACGCACAACTTCAATAGTCTTAAATGCAAAAACAAATTGGATGCGGGAAATAGCACTCAAAGGAAGGCGTGAACACCAACAAAACAGGAAGGGTCACCAAAATAACAGCGCAAGACAGGAACTAAAGCACGACACACAGGAAACAACAACAAACTCAAAATAAGGCACGACAACCTGGTGGAGTTTCATTTTTTAACCTTTTCTGCTTGTGGTGTGCCTCCGTATTTTTTTATGAAAAAAATGTGCCTTGGCTCAAAAAAGGTTGAAAAACACTGCCCTAAAGAGCTCAAGAAGTCCTTGTGGACTTAATAGGACTGTTGAAGAAAGTACATTAAGATATGGGGCGGTATAGCTCGGTTGGTAGAGCAGCTGTGCCAGCAACTTCATTGCAGGTTCGATCCCCGCTTCCGCCATCCTAGTCACTGCCATTGTGTCTTTGGGCAAGACACTTTACCCACCTGCTCCCAGTGCCACCCACACTGCTTTAAAAATGTAACTTAGATATTAGATAGGGACGGCGTGGCGCAGTGGAAGAATGGCCGTGCGCGACCCGAGGGTCCCTGGTTCAATCCCCACCTAGTACCAACCTCGTCATGTCCGTTGTGTCCTGAGCAAGACACTTCACCCTTGCTCCTGATGGGTGCTGTTTAGCCCCTTTCATGGCAGCTCCCTCCATCAGTGTGTGAATGTGTGTGTGAATGGGTAAATGTGGAAGTAGTGTCAAAGCGCTTTGAGTACCTTGAAGGTAGAAAAGCGCTATACAAGTACAACCCATTTATCATTTATATTGGGTTTCACAATGTAAAGCGCTTTGAGTCACTTGAGAAAAGTGCTATATAAATATAATTCACAAAAATATGTAAAAACTGGACCAAATATTTGAATACATTCTCAGAATTTCCAAGGTGTATATTCATTTACCGTATTTTCCGGACCATAGGGCGCACCGGATTATAAGGCGCACTGCCAATGAATGGTCTATTTTCGATCTTTTCGATCTTTCATACAAAAGGCGCACCGGATTATAGGGCGCATTAAAAAAGTCATATTATTATGACTTTTTTCTAAATGGAAAACACTTCCTTGTGGTCTACATAACATGTAATGGTGGTTCTTTGGTCAAAATGTTGCATAGATTATGTTTTACAGATCATCTTCAAGCCGCTTTCTGACAGTGGCTTCCGGATGCGCCGTTTTGTGGGCGGTATTATTTACGTGGCTCACCTTCGGCAGCGTTTTCTCCCTGTCATCTTTCTTGTAGCGGTGTAGCGTGCAAGGACGGGAGTAGAAGAAGTGTCAAAAGATGGAGCTAACTGTTTTAATGACATTCAGACTTTACTTAACTCAATAACGGAGCAGCATCTCCTCATCCAGAAACAACAACAAGGCCGGAAATGTGTCCCGTGAAAAACCGTCCGACCGGAACTCTAATAACTAAAGTTCCTTGGGTGAATAATGTAAACTCACTATACCGGTATGTTTTAGCGCTTTCATGGCGAGTTTACTGACAGATATAAGTAAGAACTTTACACTACTTTATATTAGAAATGGCAACAGCGGAGGATGAATGTCCCATAACAAGAAGATACAGAAAAAGAAGAAGCCTATCAACTACGTACTTGGCACGGACTACAAAGGCGGATGCATGCAATTTTTCAGGATTTATAAAGATCCCAAATACAGATCAGCAGGTATCAGAAGGTAAGAAAAGTTGCTTTTGCATAATATTGCGAAACAAAATGCCAGATAATATGTCTTAGCTTATACACACACCTTAATAATACTTGTATGTTTACTGCGCCGACAATCCACCAAGCGGAGCAGTTTCATAGCTTACCTAAGTCGTACTAAAATATTTTGATAGATTTTTGAGCGCCGTGTGTAATGTTCTTTATTTTCAATGGAACATATAAAATGTTGGTGGTGTTTACTTGAGTGATATTGCACTAATACGTACTCTTACCACATATCTCGTATGTTTGACTGCCATCTACTGGTCACACTTATCATTACACCATGTACCAAATAAAATTGCTTAGAGGTCGGTGAGCAAAACCAGAATTATTTCATACATTAGGCGCACCGGGTTATTAGGCGCACTGTCGAGATTTGAGGGGAAAAAAAGGATTTTAAGTGCGCCTTAGAGTTCGCAAAATACGGTAAATAGATTTTGGCGCTTTGTGTTCATTCTAACTCATAAAAACATTATAATGAATGCATCTCCTCATTACCACATCGTAACTCTGCCTCTTAACTAGGGATGTAACAACAGAGGTGGGTAGTCATGCGCTATATTTACTCTGTTACATTTACTTAAGTAACTTTTTGGATACATTTAACTTGTCAGAGTAGTTTTAATGAAACATACTTTTTACTTTTACTTGCGTATTTCTGAGAGGAAACGCAATTTTAACTCCGTTACATAGAGTTTAATTCTGATAGTATTATTATCATTATATTCTGATCGTATTATTTATATCATAATTGTGTAAAATAATCGATTAAGGCTTGCAAAGACGTATCCTTATGTCAGTGACCTTGCTTCCCTGGCACTGTCACATGACTCTGTTTCGCCAAGCTTGAGTGACGTTTGAAACCATTTCACCAATCAAACAAACACAAAGTACTGCTCTGGGAGGCTGAAATAGGTCTGTATTTTTTAAGTATATGATCAAATAAAAACCTACTTGTTTAATAATTACCAGAATGTTCCCAAAGAAGACACTTTAGTTACGTGACATTACGTGAGAACCGCTGAACTGAGAAACCTCCTAAACCGCTAAAAAAAGCTATCTTTTTGTATATCTCTGAGGATCCTAATAACCACAAGTGTCATTTAAACACATTAAAACATGGAAAGTTGTACTTATCTGTTAGATCCGTAGCTTTAAAGTTACGCGCGCTAGCTTATTAGCATGTAGCATTCTCTTCTACTGCTGTTTCTACATTCTAACATAGCTAAACAAGCTGAAATGACCACAATCGCCCCATAGTGTACGAGAGGCACACTGCGTATGGGCAACAGCCACATTAGAGATAAGATCATAAAAAAAACCTACAACTTCACATGTAGCTGTGAAAATAGAAGCAACTGAATTATTTGACAAACCAGACTAATCTAGTACATAGAAATGTACTGACTGTAAAAAGTGACGTGGCGTCAGGCAAGGCCGCACAAATCTTCGATGATTACTTTCAAACTAGTAAAAATACAATTATATAATGTGCTGTCGTCTGTGTCAGTAGAAATGTTCACATTTCAGCCTACAAGAATTCCAATTCTAAATAGAGAAAACATGTTGCACTAAATTTTATATGATTTTTATATTTTACGCAAACACACGCACACACCAACTACAATCGTAGTAAAAAAAAACATTAAAAAAATAGCTACTAGAAAAATCAGAAGTTACTCACAAGTTACTCAATAACTGAGTAGTTTTTTTACGGAATACTTACTTACTCTTACCCAAGTAATTATTTGGATGACTACTTTTTACTTTTACTTGAGTCATATTATTAAGTAACGATACTCTTACTTGAGTACAATTTTTGGGTACGCTACCCACCTCTGTGTAATGATGATAAACCGTGGTAAAACTCAAACCAGTTAGTATTACCGTTTCAAATTTTTATGATCGTAAAACCGTGATTGATTATCACACACTGAAAAACTTTGTGATTCTGCTGAAATCCTAGAGAAGCAGCAAGTGCGCTAATTGCTAGCTAGCTTGAATGCTAGAATTAATACAAGACACATTAACCTTTTAAAATTTAAAAAACTCGATTAAAAGATATCAGTGTGTGTGTACAAGAAGCATCTTCAACAATAACGTGATGATAAGAAAACAACCGTGATCATTTTGGTCACAACAACCATAATATGACATTTTCATATTGTTACATACCTACTCTTAAAGGGGACCAATTCTGCAAAACCACATATTCTTACCTATTAGTACCTCTATTTGTATATTTGGGATCTGCATAAGTACCAAAAATGTGTTATTTTCTCTGGTTTCAAGCTGAGCTCTCCCCACCACCACCACCACCACTATGTTTACCTTTCCTTCCCTCCTCTTTACAGGTGGCAACCCATCAGTCTTCCTGTTCTGTTCACTGTATGTCTGTTCTTTGACGGGTTGTAGTAAAAACTAATCTTGTCGTACTTTTTAAGTGCAATGACAATCAATTATATTATATTCAAACCATGGTGGCACTGCAGAGATATTTATAAAACAATCTTGCCTTGAATTCTTCTCCCAAATGAGCCTTTTGAAATATGTCCTATTGGTGAAGTTTTTTTCCGCAGGTGTGACGTCAGCGAATATCTTCATATATGGTAGAAATGTACAATTTCTACAAATTGTAGAAATGTTTCTACAATTGTAGTCCGATGTTGTGGTCAATAAATTACTTCTTTTTCTCCATCCTCCTGTTGTGGGGCAGACTGGCTCGTACATGCACATGCATCCTCCGCTGTTGCTATTTCTAATACAAAGTAGCGTAAAGTTTAAACTTATATTTGTCAGTAGACTCCATATGGAAGCGCAAAAACTACAATAAAGATGGTGGAGATAATACGCCGTTCGAAGTGGAGGTACGTAAATAAGACCGCCCACAAAACGGCGCCTCCTGAAGAGACGGTCAGAAAGCGGCTTGAACACTGTCTGTAAAGCAATCTATGCAAAATTACCAAAAAACCACCACTGCATGTTATGTAGACCAGTGTTTTTCAACCTTTTTTGAGCCAAGGCACTTTTTTTTTATTGAAACAATCCAAAGGCACACCACCAGCAGAAATCATTAAAAAAATGAAACTCGATATTGACAATTAACAGTCATTGGTTATGACTTTAAACCATAACCAAGCATGCATCAATATAGCTCTTGTCTCAAAGTAGGTGTACCGTCATGACCTGTCACATCATGCCGTGACTTATTTTGAATTCTTTGGTGTTTTCCTGTGTGTAGTGTTTTAGTTCTTGTCTTGCGCTCCTATTTTTGGTGGCTTTTCCTGCTTTGTTCGTATTCTCCTGTAGAAGTTTTATGTCTTACTTTGAGCACTAATCCCCGCACCTGCTTTGTTTTAGCAATCAAGACTATTTCAGTTGTTGCTATCCTTCTTTGTGTGGACATTGTTGATTGTCATGTCATGTTCGGATGTACTTTGTGGACGCCATCTCTGCTCCACAGTAAGTTTTTGCTGTCGTCCAGCATTCTGTTTTTGTTTACTTTGTAGCCAGTTCAGTTGTAGTTTCGTTCTGCATAGCCTTCCCTAAGCTTTGATGCCTTGTTTTAGGGGCACTCACCTTGTTTATTTTTGGTTTAAGCATTAGACACCTTTTTACCTGCACACTGCCCCCCGCTATCGTCTGCATACTGTGATCACGACAAACCATCTACAAAGCAATTAGCTATCTGCTGCGACCCACTGATAAGAGTATAACACGGTTACTATGCCGAGCTCTAGACAGCACAGACAGTCAACAACGGCACATTTGCGGATTATAATTACTAGGTTGCAAAAAATATTTTTAACGCAATTAGGTGAAATTACATAATCTCCCATGGCACACCAGACAATATCTCACGGCACACTACAGTGGTTGAAAAACACTGATGTAGATCTAAGGAAGTGTTTCAAATGTAGAAAAAAAGCATAAGCATCTGGTCTGACAGAGCCTAAGAGGGCGTAGCAGGAGGGATCAGTGTTGCCAACTTAGAGAGCGGTCACACCCCTCTAGATTGTCTGACGAGCGAAAAAAATATTCAGAATTTTCTGGTCTTTTTGAAACTCCAACATGAAAGCATTCATTTGCTTTTCTTTATACGTTTTTTGCTCACATGCGTCACGGCCAACTATGCAAATTTGAGTTGACATCAGCAACCTGGATAGATTGTGAGAAACACACTAAAGTTTGAAGAAATAACGTCAGCTTGTACACACTTGTACTTCTTATTAGCTTGTTTCTTGGTTGATTAGTTAGCCATACTTACGTTCGAAAACTGCGTAAATGAAAATAATTTTTTCAGTAATGTTGCGTGAATCCTACTTGCAAAGTTCACTGACAGGCAAGTCTGTGGATCAAAATTTTGATTTTTAAGGCCCTGGTGTGTTACCGAGTCCTGCAGTTTCTTCAGGCACATTATGAAACCGCTGGCGTCTCGGCCTCAGATCAAGAAAGGAGATAAAGTCAGGTCCTGAATATGCACGGCACACATCTATAATGACAGAATATCGCCATACGCCTTATCCAAAGACATCACCCGGCTTGAAAGGTGCCTTTAGCAGGCTCCTTGAAGCAAAGGGCGGGGGGGGGGAGTCGGGGGTCCCGCACTGGGACAATGATGGTGGAGGAGAGGGGGGGCGCGAGAGCGGGAACACATAGCATATTAAATCGGCCGTCGGAGATGGCTGGTCCGCACGGAGCGCCGCAGAGCCAGATCTGAAGCATGCCCTGAAGGGATGGCTGGGCCTGGGGATTAGCGGGCCAAGGAGGAGCCCTCCTGCGCCCCTTCCTTCTCGTCTCCGCACGCACGCAAATGTATCCGGACGTTTTCACGTTATAGCTCGCCATCGCCAACTTTCTCCTCCTTCAACCCTATCCCCACCTCCCCTTTCCACATTAATCGTCTACTGTCAGGAAGCTCCTGGTTGAAAACTTTCCATCAGCCAGGCTGAAGCTGGCGTTTTATAAACAAACAAGCCGAGCCGAGGCGACATGTCCCGGCAGCCAAACAGCAAATTATCTTAAAGGAAAGTCAACTTCCTTCACAACACACAAGCTCTCGCACCTCTTTTGAGGGCCGCCATTAGCACCACAACACAGCTCATTAGGGCATACAAACTTGATAGCAGGTATTCTTCCAAAGGGGTGGGGAAAAAAGCCTGAGGACACGGTGTGTGTGTGGGTGTGTTTGTGTGTGTGCGTGTGTGCGTGTTAAAAAAGGAGGAGAGGCCATAGCTCAAAAAGCTAATAGAATGTCACCTCCTCGCATTAACATGACAGCTTCTATTCTGCAGGGTCAGAGGGTCACGGGTGCGGCGAGCAAGCGTAACTCTTGCATAATTTGGGACTTAAAAAGTTGAGATAAACAGCACTATCTGGAATACCCGCCGGATGTTCGCATTTTCCGGACCGCTCCTCGCCGCATATACATCTTCTTCTTCATTCCTGCAGATTAGCATCTTAAACGCTGCCGCATTCATCACCATCTTAACGAGACAAAGTCCTTTTTTTGTTGGTAAAGGTGCACCTGTTTTACACCAATACCCTTGACTCCTGCCCTTAAATAAAACACATATTTCTGCTATATTTATTACTATTAAATCTTATTGCAATACTACAAAAAATTGATGACAGCTTAACAATTCACCATATGAATTGTAACTTACTTCACCGAGTATTATCTATTTATTTTTATTGTGATTACTTATGGAGTGCATTGTGAATAAATTGAGAGCAGGAAGTGAACAAAAGTTTTAGCAACTGTTATGTAAAAGAAAAGGGGTAGGATTAAATAAGCTCTGCTTCTTCCTACTCCTTTTCGAACATGTTGAAAAGAGAAACTGGACATTGTGATGTATCATGTTGTATGCATGCATGTTCGAAATAAACTCAAACTCAACTCAAATAAGTGGGCTAAATTAATGCAATACTTAATAATTAATTTAATTAAGTAAATTAAACTTACTCCAGGGGGAAATATTATTTTATGAATATATATATATATATATATATATATATATATATATATATATATATATATATATATATATATATATTATAATATAATAATTGTGTACATTACACTTTCATTTATTAAACATTTATTATTGGGGTTTATTTTTATGTATATGAGGCCTTACTATAATTACATAATATTCTCATGTTGTCACTGGTTTAAAAACAGAAGATTTTCACAGCACAAAATTGTATACATTTAATAATAACTAACTCTATAGCCAGGATAATTACGACTAAAACACCATCAAAAATATAGATTTTTTTAAATATTTTTTTGTGGCGGCTTCACCTCAGCCGTGCCTAATTTTGTGAGCGTGAAAAAGAGAAGGACTGGAACCCTGGCATGATGAAACCCGAGAGCGGCCGAGCAGATCAAATGTGGAACAGCTGGCGAGCACTTTCAAACAAATATCTCCACATGTGGAAGTCGCTTTTTTTTTTTTTTTCATGTGGCCCGACCAGCAAAAATCAACACAAACTTCCACCCCCCCATCAAGAATGAAAACATGACGTCTAAATGTTGGCATCCTTAAATAATTGTACTTCTCCTTTTGTGTTTGTTGTCCAATAAAGTCATATAAAAAGTTATCATTTTTTAAATAATTACCTCTGATCATTGACGCGGCACATGAACTTAAAAAATAAAGGCAGTGATGCAAGTAATAATTACACCTGAATGCTTGAGGTCAAAGGTCAAGCCACGTGCTTAAGAGTGCACAGACAATTTTGAGAGTGTGTGTGTGTGTGTGTGTGTGTGTGTGTGTGTGTGTGTGTGTGTGTGTGTGTGTGTGTGTATGTGTGTGTATATTCTTGTTAACGGTTTCAACAAGTCAGAAACAACACACACACACACTCACACAAAAACACACACACAGAGTGAAATATGATCACACGTGTGCCCCCCACAACTTTACACACACACACACCACGATTCCCACTCAGTGTGCGTCCAAAAAGTTGTATTCTATCCTACGCTTATTACACGACTACGTGTTCTAAAACATGGTTACACAACATTAATTACGCGTGTTTTTTTCACTCCAACTCAACTTTTCCATGAAATTGCTTGACCGAGGACTTCGCACTGTTCCAAAACTTACTCCCAAAAAAGTGTGTAAATGCACAAGGAATAGGCGTGACTCACTTTTGGGGGGGTCTTTCTTCCAGTTGCGCCTCTGGAGATGTCCTGGAAGACTTTTCCTTCTTCTTTCTCCACGCTGCAACTCCCAAACGGCGCGGTCAGAGTTTGTCCTCCTCTCCTTCTTTTTCTTCTTCTTCTTCTTCTTCTTTCTCGCACTTTGCTGCCTTCAAGGGCCGTCGGACAAGCAAGTATCAAGTCCGCCACACAAGTGACGACGACCGCGCGATACTAAAAAAAAAAAAAAAGAAAAAGAAAGAAAGAGTGCACGTCACACCGTTGTGGCGTTTTTTTGTATTTTTTTTTTAGTGCGCGTTTTTCCCCCCGCAAGGAGAAGAGAGGGTGAAGTGTGGGACTCCAGCTGCTCCTTCCCCCGCTTGACTCCTCCCTCCTTAACTCCATGCAACCCTCCTTCTTTAAAAAAAAAAATGTACCCCTCTTTTTCCTTTTCTTCTTCCAATCACTTGAAAAAACTTTTTTTTGTCACATGACTGTGCATGGACAACTTAACACTGCACACCTAATAGAATATTCCTATAATAAATTACATAAATAAATGCATTTATATTTTACTGGTATTAATACATTAATATGCATGTGTTCTAATCACAACAAATTAAAAATATGGTTTGACAAAAACAGACTATCTTTGAATCTCAGTAAGACTAAAATAATGCTATTGTGTAACAGTAGAAGAGAAAGTCAAACACAAATACAGATAGACGGAGTAAATATTGAAAGGGTAAAATAAAACACATTTTTGGGTGTAATAATAGATGATAAAATGAATTGGAAATCTCATGTAAAAAAATATACAACATAAAGTAGCAAGAAACACATCAATAATGAATAAAGCAAAACATGTTCTAGAGCAAAAATCCCTTCATATTGTTACCACATCTGAGTTATTGTGCAGAAATATGGGGAAACAACTACAAATTCACTAACGGTGTTACAAAAAAGATCAATTAGAATAACACATAATGTTGGATATAGAGAACCCTTTATTCATTAAATCACAATTATTGAAAATCAACGATTTGGTGCATTTGCAAAGAGCTAAAATTATGTATCAAGCAAACTATAACCTGCTGGCCAAGAATGTACGACAATTCTTCTCAACAAAGGAGGAGAAATATAACCTTAGAGGAAAATCAAATTTAAAACATTTGTATGCTGGTTCAACACTTAAACCTTTAGTATATCAGTATGTGGAATTAAATTATGGAACGGATTAACCAAAGAAATCAAACAAAGCACCAATATGATTCAGTTTAAGAGACGGTTCAAACTACAAGTGTTCACAAAGTACACAGAACAAGAATTATGATGAACATCTTGAACTCTTTTTTTTCCCTTTTTTTTAATTGAAACAAAGATTATTTATGTATCTGTATATCTGTTTGCTTACTATGGTATATTATTTATTTCTTATTTATTGGTTCACTCTTATGTTACAGAGACAAAGGAAATTGGATACAATTGCTATGGTATGAAAAGGGGTAGGATTAAATAAGCTCTGCTTCTTCCTACTCCTTTTTGGACGTGCTGTAATGAAACAACTGGAATTGTGTGATGCATTGCATTGTATCGTATGCACGTTCAAAATGAACTGAAACCGAACAACGATTTATGAAAAGTGTTAGTACAAAAACTAAAAAAAACTACAACCACAATAAATAAACATCATTTTATAACACACTTACTGTAAATACTGTATATTGTAATATATTTTTCAGGCGTAATTTTCTTATGTTAATTGTATTGCTTGTTATGTTTACTTGTACTGGTCCGTTGGTGTGTACCTTATCAATGTAGTAGGAGTACAATAGTACTGTACGGCCCAAAGTGCTTCGCATAGCAGGAACCTCTAAAAATAAGTGCCAGGATGTTGAACCTATAATTGAAAATATATTTTTTTTAAAACACACAACAATAAGTAAAATATTGAATAAAATCGACATAAAACAAGATCGTGTTAAAAATGATGAATAAAAGTTAATATAATAGAGATGATGACAAAAAGCAAGGAAAACAAATGAATAATGTCTCTAAAAGCTTTAACTACAATTATACTAGTATGCCCTATGTAAAATATTACTAATAATAGGTAGTGTATATGAGCTAAACACATTTTTAATACTTTACCATGCTTTATATCTCCTTGTACCCTTATTGGTAGTATACAATGTACAACTTAAAACCAACATTGTACTTTTGAGAGAACATTCTTTTTTTTTTTAAATGTATCTATAGGTCAGTGCTTCTCAAATATTTTCTGTTACGCCCCACCGAAAACGAAGAAAAATGTTTTCCCCACCCCTACTCTCCGCCGCGTATTTGTCTGTAAGTACACCTCTGCATAACATCCTTAGTAACATTAAAGAAAAGAAAATATCAAAAGATATAGATCAACTTTAAAAAAATAATAACTTTATTAACAGTGTTCTTAGTCTGTAACATTTAAAGTGCATTAAATTGCCTGAAATTGAAAAAAAAAATCCTTATTTAAACTACAAAACATTTGTTGATCAATCGTTTGATACTGAAAATTTTAATTTAATACACTGAATAAATATTAATGAATTCAAATTGATCTGCAACATCAACTCAGGAGCACAACATGTAAAACATTTTAACCTCCAAACAATTTGTGCTGATTCCTTTTTTTTTTTTTAAAGTCAGGATTATTGGCTGCAATGAGTATGTGTTGTAGTGCACAGTTTATCAAAGCAGGTTTGGAAGCATGATACTGATAAAGCAATTTGTGCAAAATTGATGGGAAAAGATTTCAGAGGGATGTCGTAACACACACACTTACTGGACACACTTACTGGACTTAAAATACACCTGCAGTGGACAGTTGTGCTTGTCATACCGAAGGTATTTCTTTCTGAAATGTGTAACTTCAACAAATTAAGCAGCTATAAAGCAAAATGTCCACTGTAGAGGACGCAGGCTCTGCATGAGGAGGTTTGATATAGGCCCTAATCAATATACATAATCAATGTACAGGGAAATGAAGTGGTAAGAGAGCTCTTTAGGGGGCCGCCCTGATCAATGACGAGTGAAAAACGGCCACTTAATCGTTTAAGTGGGATTTGAACGTGTGCGTGTGGCCGCCAAGTCCCCCCGCCCCAAAAAACAGACTTCCTGACACTTGCAGATATGTGACGGGAATATTGAGTTGTGCGTGCTGATTGCTGCCATAATCAATCACAAGCTGCTGTCACAACTGTCATCAATAAATGTGCTCATCACTGTCAGCACGCTTGACAACGTAATGATTTGTGGAATTAATCGCTTAATTGCTTAATTAAGGTTTCATATATGTGTGTTTGTGTGTGTGTCTATGGGTCGCCATGACGACAGGAAGCTGGGCCCAGACAGTGGAAAGGTGCCGCGTCAGCGTAATTCTGCTGTCAGCGTGTCAGGCGGTGCTCATCTGGGCCGGACTCGGATCACATGGAGTCCTTGTTAGGACGAGTCTCAAAGAGATATCGGCGAGCGCGGATGGATGGAGGTGGTGGGGCCCGGGGGATGTGTGTGTGTGTGTGTGCGTGTTGGGGGTGGCAAGAGCAGGGTTAGCGGCTCCCGAAAGTATTCCATCAAAGAGGGCCAGGATCCCTGGGATTGAGATTGTGCCTGGAGGCAAGTAACTGCCGCTCTCCCAAGAACATATTCCAAAGTCGGACTCGCCAAGCCAAAGCACACATCAAAAGCAACTCTGGAGCCAAAGTGATTCTGGGGGAGAAAGAAAGGGGTTTTTCGGGAGTCCCGTCACCGACCCCCCTTTGAGCTCCACATCACACCCCAATTAAGAAGCAACTTGAACTGTTGGGTCCAAACCTTATGCCCCCCCCACACACACACACACACATAGCCTACATACACATATACATATATATATATATATATATATATATATATATATATATACATATATATATATATATATACATATATATATATATATATATATATATATGTATATATATATATAGTATATACATACATACATACATACATACATACATATATATATATATATATATATATATATATATATATATATATATATATATATGTATGTACATATTTACATATAAGGGCAGCACGGTGGTAGAGGGGTTAGTGCATCTGCCTCACAATACGAAGGTCCTGAGTAGTCTTGGGTTCAATCCCGGGCTCGGGATCTTTCTGTGTGGAGTTTGCATGTTCTCCCCGTGACTGCGTGGGTTCCCTCCGGGTACTCCGGCCTCCTCCCACCTCCAAAGACATGCACCTGGGGATAAGTTGATTGGCAACACTAAATTGGCCCTAGTGTGTGAATGTGAGTGTGAATGTTGTCTGTCTATTTGTGTTGGCCCTGCGATGAGGTGGCGACTTGTCCAGGGTATAACCCGCCTTCCACCCGATTGTAGCTGAGATAGACTCCAGCGTCCCCCGCGACCCCAAAGGGAATAAGCGGTAGAAAATGGATGGATGGATGGATATTTACATATATGCATATGCATATACATATATATACATATATACATATATATATACACATATATACATATACATATATACATTTACATATATATATACATATATATATATACATATATACACATATATACATACATATATATATACATATATACACATATATACATATACATATACATATATATATATATATACACATACACACACATACACACTTATACATATACATATACACATATACATATACAAACATACATATACACATATATATATACATATATATGTATATATATACATATATACACTATATATGCAGTATATATACAGTATATATATACATATACATATACACATACATATATACATATACACATGCATATATATGTATATATATACATATACACATGCATATATGTATATATATACATATATACACTATATATATGCAGTATATATATACATATACAGTATTCATATACATATACAGTATATATACACACACATACAGTATATATACACACACACATATATATATATATATATATATATATATATATATATATATATATATATATATATATATATATATATATATATATATATATATACATACACATACATACAGTCCATACACACACACACACACACACACACACACACTCACCCTCAGTGCGGCTCTACAGCAATGCCAGTGCAGCCTCTGGATGACCACACGGCCTAAAAAAAACCATAAGGCTTATTTTGCAGTCAATACTTGCATTTCAGTCTTTGACACAATGGGTGAAATAAAAACAATTCAAGGAAACGCTACATGGAAATTAGCATTCCCTATTGTGGATATAGTTGGAGTTAAACAGCATTAGCAGCTAACATGCATTGTTATTATTATGCAGTCAAAAGTATTGGGAAATGTGGCATTGACAGGAAATGGATATTACTCTTCTGGAAGGACTTTCGATAAAATTGGCTGGGAAATAACTGGCCGTTTGAGAGACAGAGGACCAGCTTGTTCTTCCACACCAAACTCTTCCAATAATGATGCACATGTTGAAACAGTGGAACAGGTCCTGTGGTTGTTGAACGTCTTAGATAACCTTGCATTTAGCACGCTCCAAATGCTGAGCGTGTGGCGATGGGCCCTAAACACTCCCAGCCATCGTGCGATTCACAATTAAAAAGGAGATCGCTGAGGGAACTCTTGTTCATTTATTGTGGGAATGTCAGAGAATAAAACTGTTACGGTTGAAAACAACAAAATAAACAATCACGTTCCTGAATATAAACATCCCAATGACACCGCAAACTTGTATTCTTGGTGATCTGCATCGATTTAGTAACGTGTCATCAAAGAGTAAAAATGCATTTCTTTCAATATGCATCATAACAAAAAGGGTAATACGAAAAAAATTGTTAGATGTTGATAGTCCAACTCAAACTGACTGGTATACACAAGCTATGGAGATGATATCAGTAGAAAAACTGCATTTAGTTTAGATAATAATGAGTCATATATTGGAATATGGGATCAATTATTTAAATTTGTTTTAAACACTAAATGAACCTAAAATATGACTACTTTTATCTTTGTGGAAGATATTGGACACAATGTGTTGTCAAGCTTATGAGACGCGATGCAAGTGTAAACCACTGTCACACTATTGTCCATTTTTTAAATGTTTTTATTTTGTATAAATGGCTGTGATGATAATGTCAATGAGGGATTTGTAATCACTGCTATGTTGGAATTCTTATCAATTCTGTTGTTGATATTATTATTTTTTGTTTGACTAGCGTACTTTTGGATTGTTTTGTGTCATGTTTGTGTGTCCTCTCAATTGCTCTGTTGATTGCTATTCTGAATGTTGCTGGGCCGGTGTGGTATTGGAATTGTATTATTATGGTATTATTTTGTTGGATTGATTAAAAAAAAAAAAAAAAGAGGAGATAGATATAGTCGTTTCTCAGCAAGTGCGCCATGACTGTAACGGATTAGGGACAGCACTGCACTGTCAAAACTTGTGTCCTCGGGAGCTAAGCACACAGTGTGCATAGTATACTTATAGTGCAGAAGTACTACATTTAAGACTTAAGATAATCAAAAAGACGATAAAAACATTAACGTGACTAAAGACAGGCAAGTACAAACAAAAATGTAGAAGAGCAAAAAAGTAATGCACTATAAGGTAATAAAGATTAGCAAGGAACTAGTCCAGGGGTGTCCATAGTGCAGCATTGGGGACTATTTTCATCCCACAGCTAGTTTTTTATTGACTCTCCACATGTTGTAAAAATAAATCAATTCATTAGGGCAGTCAAACTATTAAAATATTTAATTGCAATTAATCACAGTGTTCATAGTTAACTCAAAACTTATCGCAAATAATTGCAGATAGATATATATTTTCATCGTTAATAAGTGTACCCTTGACAGATCATTTTCAAGTTTTATTACCATGACGAGACAATTAGTTTGCTTTAATGAAATATTCTTTAAACATTATGCTTTTTTTAAACAGCTCAACCCAAATAGGACAAAAACATTCTTGTAGGCCCCATTTACACTGCACACCACATCGGATTTTTTTAGCCCTCAAGTAACACAGATCAGATTTTTGTTTGACCAGTCTAGACGCTCCAAAGTGCTTCAAATCTGATCTTTTCGTATCAGATTCAGGCCACATCAGAAGGTAGTCCACGTCCGATTGGAATCTGATATTTTCGGCAGTTTAAATGAAATGCGACATGAATACGACCTGTATGTGACATTTTTTGCCAGGTTTAGGCGAGCCACGTCATTTGTGTGCGCAGGGAAAGATGCAGCCTGCCAGCAGAAGTGGATACTTCGTCACAACATCCAGTTTCGGTGAGCAAAGTTTATTTTCGACAGCCAAATTTTCAGTGCATCGCTAGTTAATAGTGCGCAAATAATATACTATATGTATATACAGTACAGGCCAAAAGTTTGGACACACCTTCTCATTCAATGTGTTTTCTTTATTTCCATGACTATTTACATTGTAGATTGTCACTGAAGGCATCAAAACTATGAATGAACACATGTGGAGTTATGTACTTAACAAAAAAAGGTGAAATAACTGAAAACATGTTTTATATTCTAGTTTCTTCAAAATAGCCACCCTTTGCTCTGATTACTGTTTTGCACACTCTTGGCATTCTCTCGATGAGCTTCAAGAGGTAGTCACCTGAAAGGGTTTTCACTTCACAGGTGTCATAGTTTTGATGCTTTCAGTGACAATCTACAATGTAAATAGTCATGAAAATAAAGAAAACGCATTGAAATGAGAAGGTGTGTCCAAACTTTTGGCCTGTACTATATGTACTTCACAGCCATAAAAAGATTAGGACCCTCCCAAATATTGTACACTATATATATATATATATATATATATATATATATATATATATATATATATATATATATATATATATATATATGTATATATATATATATATATATATATATATATATATATATATATATATATATATATATATATATATATATATATATATATATATATATCCATACATACTAGGGTTGTACGGTGGCTTTACATCTAACATCCACTGTAATGATACCAAGTACAGGAGCGTATCTAGTCAATACTACTATGATTACGTCGATATTTTTTGGCATCACAACATCTCCTTTTGTTTTTTTTAAATGTATAATATGTTTATAAACTCAGGAAATATGTCCCTGGACTCATGAGGACTTTGAATATGACCAATGTATGATCCTGTAACGACTTGGTATTGGATTGATACCCAAACTTGTGGTATCATACAAAACTAATGTAAAGGATCAAACAACCGAAGAATAAGTGATTATTACATTTTAACTGAAGTGTAGATAGAACATGTTAAAAGAGAAAGTAAGGCGATATTAACAGTAAATGAACAAGTAGATTAATAATTCATTTTCTACCGCTTGTCCTTAATAATTTTGACAAAATAATAGAATGGAACATGACACAATATGTTACTGCATATGTCAGCAGCTAAATTAGGAGCCTTTGTTTGCTTACTTACTACTAAAAGACAAATTGTCTTGTATGTTCACTATTTTATTTAAGGACAAAATTCCAATAAGAAACATATATTTAATGTACCCTGAGATTTTTTGTTAAAATAAAGCCAATAATGCAATTTTTTGTGGTCCCCTTTATTTAGAAAAGTACCGAAATAATTTTGGTACCAGTACCAAAATATTGGTATCGGGACAACACTAATTCATACATTGTATTACTTTAATTCATTTTCTCGTAAAAAAACCCCACTTATTTTTAAGGTGTGGCGACCATATCTATGGCGGCGACTTTTATTTTGTAGTAGTAGTAGCAACTTCCTTGTTCATTTACGGAATCCGGTCAACTTTCTTTGTTTTCACTTTATCGAACTGCGCATGCAAATGACGTCGAGACCACAGAGTCTGGTAAAGATCACATTTGACTTGGAGCGGTATGGCTCGGTTGGTAGAGCGGCCGTGCCAGCCACTTGAGGGTTCCAGGTTCGATCCCCGCTTCTGCCATCCTAATTACTGCCGTTGTGTCCTTGGGCAAGATACTTTACCCACTTGCTCCCAGTGCCACCCACACTGGTTTAAATGTAACTTAGATATTGGGTTTTACTATGTAAAAGTGCTTTGAGTCACTAGAGAAAAGCGCTATATAAATATAATTCACACTAATTCACAGTCACAATAAACTGTCACCCGGAAAAATGTGTTCTTTCAAATGGATTTTTGAAAATTCCAATTTAGAATCGGGTACATTTGGAGAGCTTTTGGATAGCCCTGACTTAAGACCAGTGCAGGCACTAAAATAAACATATGGTTAAATGAGCAGAAAACGTGAAGTGGATATCATTAGCGTGTTTTCTTTCATGCCCTGCTGGAGGTAGTTTGAGTGAACCATGATAGCATAAACGACTGATAAGGATGTTTGTCGCTTATTTTCAATCCCTCAGAAATAATAAAGGCAAAAAAACTGTAACCACTTGAGCAATTTAAGCAATTTCCCGTATGATAATGTCCCGTGGGGGTTTCATGTGGACTCCAAATGACGACATAATAACCCCCGCCCCTTATCAGGGTGGATTAAAAGGGAATAATCAAACAAGGGTTTGGAGCCTTGTGTGGTATGAATATGATTATCTAATGGCTGCCAATGGAAAGGCATGTTAATTCCAGCGTAACGCCAGACCTTTCCCAGACTATCTGCTGCCCCCGGCTCCTCTGAAGAGAGTAGTACTCCCTCGCTCGCCTTCAACTTGTGCTTTCACACCACAGAAGTCATTACAGCCGCCGTCTATCGCCGCTGCAAAGCACGGGAGAACGATAAATCCTCCCTCGGCTTCTCCGATTGGAGCGTGTTGCTCTGCTAAATTCCACACAAAAGCACTCAAGGCAGTTATCAATATTATGATTTTTTTTTTTTTGTCTCGCTGTGACCTACAAAATGTGGGTCACTTTCATGCAAACTCAAATGAAACTTTGTCAAATCATATTACATGGTGATGGAAAACTGGGACACAAAACTTTACAATAGCTTTAAACACTGTTTTTGCATTAATATTTCAACCACTACCAAGAAAACAAGACAGTAGGACCTTTGACACCATCCGATATTCAGGATCAATATCATGCAAATCAACAGAATTATCAGTCTGACACTGGCAAATATTACATAAAACCTAAAGTATAGATTGTAAACACTGCATACTGAAATAAATGTGGAAAAAAATAAAATAAATAGAAATAAAAATGACCAAAAAAACAAACAATAATAAATTAAATTAAATTAAATGTGAATAAAATAAAATAAATCTAAACTAAAATGATATATTTAATTTAGTTAAAATAAATTGTAATTTCATTTTAAAACAATAATACAATTAAATTCATAATTAAAAAACGACTGTCTACTGATGTGACCTTTGACCTCAGCTATGTCAACCATCTTGGGTGAGATATCATTAAAAATCAAGTGTCAAATGTCAGACTTAAAAATATGCCATCAAGTTGCAAAATCTGCACAAAATTGTCACTGGAGTAGAGACAAAAAGGATTAAGTGGAAATTGGTGTTTTGCATAGTAGGACTATGTGGAATGGACCAATGTGTGAATGGGGAGTGAATGAATGATGGGTTCTCACTTCTCTGTGAGCACTTGGAGTGTCTATAAGTGCTATATAAAGCTAAACCATTGTTATTATTTTATTTATTTATTTATTTTCAAAAATGTGTAACGCTCACAAAGGAAATCGGCCAAAGACAAATGTCCAATGCAGAGGACATATGACCAATCTTGCCATATCATTGAAAATAACATGAGTCTGAATCTGAAACCTAAAGATGTGCCTAAAAAGTTGCAAAATTGGTACGACAATGTAACCACGGTACTAAGTCTATGTCCTCTGCAGTGGACATTTGTGTTTTGTAATAATAGTGCTATTTTTATTCAGAAATGTGTCAGTCTAACAAAGGAAATAAACCAAATGCAGAGGACAAATTACCATCCTCGTCATGTCATCGAAAGCAAAAGGAATCTAAATCTGAAACTTTAAAAATATGCCTTAAAAGTTCCAAAATTGATACAAAATTGTGACCCCTGACGAAAAATCTGACAAAAGAAAGCGAGCAAAAACAAACAGAGGACGCTCTTTACAGTACTTTCTAAATCAACAGGAATCTTAAATCAAACACGAAAATAAATACAAGTTCTCAAATTGGTACAAAATTGACAAAAAAGGGCTTTGCTGCAGATATCGTTCAAAATCATCTTGAGAAATATGCTTGTGCAAGTTCCAAATTTGCAACCAGAAACATTCTTAAAATCTATGTAATTCTTGTTTTTACTTGGAAGAAAACTCACTATATAATAAAACTATGATTGAAAAACAATGATAAGCAGGGCAGGGAAAAGAAATAGGTGAACTAATGTGATCATCTTGATTCTGATAACATCCAAAAGTAAAAAGTTTCCTGCTCTGACAGAAAAAAATGATCCCGAAAAGTTGCGATACCAAAGTCTGCGATGTCAAAACACCAAAATGTGACCAAGCCTCCTGCCTGCGATGTGTTTGAGCGTAACAACATTGTTTGACTCCATCAACACATAAATATCAAAGCCTCAGCTGTCAAGACAGTCTTGATTAGCGGCGCTTGATTAAACACCTCAGGTCCACACAGGTGGACGTCAGCGCGCCCATTAGGCCCAATAACACTCCCTCAAACAAACAGTCACGTCCATCCTCATCCAACTCAGCATCCATACATCCTGAGAGCACGCGGGTCTCCCACAGGACTCCGTTAACCAAGAAAAAAGACAAAAGAAAGAAAGTAATCATCAATATTTTATCAAACTACGTTCTGGTCCACATCAAAGCCGGCACAGTCCTCCAGGTAAGAGATGGCTCTTTTGTTTTGGAGGGCTCAGGTAGAGCGTTCATTCGTCTCACGTCTCGTCTCTTCAGAACTTAGAAACGCTCCTGAGTCGTTCACGCTTTTCCTGCCGGGCCCGCACCGTATCCTCACTTATACTGAACTAAGCGTGATCGCTTTATTATTGACTATTAATTATTCATCTCTCTCTTCTTGGCTGCTTCTTTTATCAGCAACCTGCCTCGGTCGTTTATGCAATTAATGTCATGATGGACGGTGCTACTGTAACGTCTGTTTCAAGCCGTTACAAAAGGTACTTAATTACATTTTAGTTATATAAATACAATTGGAAAAACACACTTACATCAACTTGTCAACTTGTTCATCCATCCATCCATATTCTACCGCTTGTCCCTCTTGGGATGGAGCCGATCTCAGCTGCATTCGGGCGGAAGCATCGCAGAGCACCTTGTTCATACAAAGCAATAATAATAAGGTGATCATTTTTAAATATATAATTAGGATTATATTATGCATTCAATAAAATTAAGTCAAGTGAAATACGAATGGGTGCATCTCAGTAAATTATAATATTTCAGATTTCAGGAGTTCAATTCCGACAATTCTTATTTGCTTTTTATGAGCTATATTATCAAAATGGTTAATGAATCAAGAAACGCATTCATATTAACTTAAAAACACACCTGTTCAGCATTGTTTTTACCTCATGACTTTTTAAAACATTCACATTTAATAATACATCACATTGTAATATTTTAATCTTGCTTTCTGTATTTTTAATCTGCATTTGTTCTGTTTCCACACTTGTTCTTTTTAAAAGCATCATTGAGTTTCTGAAAAGCGCTCCATAAATAAAAATGTAATATTATAATATATAAGAATTTTAATTGAACTACTGTTGTCCCTTGCCACATGTGTACGGCTTTACTTTATCGCCATTTTTTTTAAGTATGTTTGGGCTAAATTAACAACTAATTTGAAGCATGAAAATGTCTGAATAAACTAAAAAATAATATTAGTACAGTAGTACTGGCCACTAGATGAGACCAAACCAATCAGAGCACACTGTTCAGTATCGTGGCCACTGATTGGCTCAGCCTCAGGAAGCATTAGAATTGGATTAAACAAGTGTAAAGGTACTATATGGGTGTTATTTCATGAATGGAGGCCTCTCATAATGTAAAAAAAATTTACCGTATTTGGAATGTCCCAAACAGGCTTTTTATGCTGTAGCTATAAAGAAAAAAATTACATTTAGGATGAATAATTTGTCACGAGCGTGTATGCAGCTTTACCGGCGTGACCCCAAGATGCAGCAGGCAGGAGGTAGATAGTGAGTAAAATTAATGTTTTTAATATAGACAAGAGAAAACACATATAAGAGTGGAGAGAAACAAAGGAAGGGGAGTGCAAACATAGTTGCACAAGTGACGGGAATTATTTTGTTAAGGGAACAACACGTGCAAGTCTGATTGGCAACAGATTGGCAACCGGGTGCAGGTGTGTCCCGGTTGCCAATCAGGCAGCAGGTGTGGACGCTTGTGCACTGCACGAGGAAGTGAATATACAAAATAAGGGCACAGGACAGGAACTAAAATACCACACACAGAGAAAAAGCAAACATAAGTCCAACAATTTCAATAATTCCGGTTAGGCCCGGAACCAATTAACAGTGATAAATGAGGGATTATTCAACTGAAATAAATGTATTGAGTTACGTATAATTCTTTACATAATATGAAATCTTATATTATTCTATAATAGTTGTATAGCACCAAGTTAAGACCCATGTAATGACTAAAGGTTTAAAATTGTCTATAACCTTTTTGTGCAGCGTTTCTCTCCTATCATATATGTCAGGGGTCCCCAAGCCTTTTTGCACTGGGAACCGGTTTAATGTAGGCATTATTTTCACGGACCGGCCTTCCACGTGTGGCAGAAAGATATAGCAAATAAGTGCATGAAAAATGAATACATGAAAAAACTCACCGTAACATTAAATTAGTTGGAGCCCCTGGCCTTTTCCCTTTGCAAAAAAGCTCTCCATAGACTTTTGTTTTTTGCTCATTTTTGCTAGTAGTGGGCTTTGTTTTGGCTATAGTATCTGATGGGTTATAGGTGACACATCACATTCAAGGACTAGAGCATCGATATATAAGAAAGCTAGAAATACTTTACATTAGTCCCAATAGATTTCTGTGGGTTACTATTTCCATTCTAAAAGTTATGTATTCATATTTTGTGCAATATTTCATACATAGATACACTAATTTTAGATTTCTGATCCAATTTTCCATGCGTAAATACATCCGTTATTGCTAGCTACTTATGTAATAGGACGATGTGCAATAATACCAGCATTTTAACTTATTAGGCCAAAGGAGATGTGTATTTTTTTCCTTCAGCACAATTATTATATGCAACAATTTAGGACTTCTCCATCTGCCTTATGCTAGGCTGACCATATTCTGAAATCCCAAAAAGAGGACACATATATGCGTGCCAAGGCGGGAAGCACGCCAAGGCCGGGACTAGGTGAAAATTTGCCAATGATACTCGAACTTGCTTTATAAATAATATATTTATTTAAATAAAGCATTTTTTCTCCTCTGTTGACAGCAGTGTTGGCGCTAGGAATTTTCCAAATGGGGTCCCACAGTAAATTTTTGGGGTCCGACTTTTTTGTAAGTGTTTTGAAAACAAATGATAAACGTATGCATTGTCCTGTTATATCTCACATTCTATACTGTGTTTTGGAAAAAGGATGTCATAAACGTTACTTAATTCATTACAAGAAATAATAAAAAAAGAAGACAAATGTGTATGCATGTGTAAATGTATTCAGTTATAAACATTCTTTCACTTTCTTCTTTCCTTCATGGATCTAAACTTTACTGCTGCTGGTAGTTTTTTCTATGTTTTTATTTAATAAGTTGTAGGTGTATTTATTTCAGTATAAAAGTGTAAAGGGAGGTAGCGGGGGGTGTATATTGTAGCGTCCCGGAAGAGTTAGTGCTGCACAGGGTTCTGGGTATTTGTTCTGTTTTGTTTATGTTGTGTTACGGTGCGGATGTTCTCCCGAAATGTGTTTGTCATTCTTGTTTGGTGTGGGTTCACAGTGTGGCGCATATTTGTAACAGTGTTAAAGTTGTTTATACGGCCACGCTCACTGTGACCTGTATGGCTGTTGATCAAGTATGCCTTGCATTCACTTGTGTGTGTGAAAGGCCGTAGATATTATGTGACTGGGACGGCACGCATAGGCAGTGCTTTTAAGGCATGCTCCCAATATTGTTGTATGGGTGGAAATCGGGAGAATGGGTGCCCCGGTAGATTTTCGGGAGGGGAACTGAAATTCGGGAGTCTCCCGAGAAAATCGGGAGGGTTGGCAAGTATGTCAATCAATCCGCTCTCTCTCTGTCTCTCTCTGTCTCTGCCCCTCCCTCACGAATGATGCTGCGTGCGCACACCTTCACAATTTGTTTTGTTTTTAACCCCTTCTTAACCCTGGACGTACTTTGAAAATACACGCAACCCTGACTCAAAATGCCAGACATTTGAGGCATTTAAAGAAACCCCGCCCGGACAGCCCCGCAAAAGAGGACATGTCCGGGGAAAAGAGGACGTATGGTCAGTCTACCTTATGCACATTAACTCCTATGGTCACTTTGTACCTGATCTACCCTGATCTTCGGTCATCAACCTAGCTAGATGGAACCTAGCTTTTGGCTACGATTTGGCACCTTTACATTTGATATGTTTATTAATGTGCATTGTCCCATGTGACAAAGATGTAACAAATATAGCAAATGGCGACTTCCTATTAGGAGATTTATAATACATATATGAACAAGCTTGTTAGTGTGTCTGGTGGGACTGGCCAAAGCATACTTGCCAACCTTGAGACCTCCGATTTCGGGAGGTGGGGGTGGGGGCGTGGTGGGGCGTGGTTGGGGGCGTGGTTAAGAGGGGAGGAGTATATTGACAGCTAGAATTCACCAAGTCAAGTATTTCATACATATTTTATATATATATATATATATATATATATATATATATATATATATATATATGTATATATATATATATATATATATATATATATATATATATATATATATATATACCGGTATATCTACATCCTGACAATATGCAAACAAAACTGTGTTTAGATAATTGATACTTCAAACTTGCATAAATAAATATTAAGGAATATAACATAACTTGGCTTCTGAGAGTTTCAAAATGTAATGAATAAAATGCTAAAGTTGTTGATAAACAAGCAATTATTTTAATAATTAAATATGGTCATTTTAAATGAATTATTATGATAATTTGAAATCAATTATTTCAAATATGTTTATTTTAATGTATAATTCTATGGCTGGATGTAATAAGGAGTCACGAAAAAATAAAAATAAAAATACGATTCATTTTGATGTTTTTAGCAAAATATAGTAAAAATGTATTACTTTTTTTTTTTTTTATTAATAAATATATTTATTTTTAGGTAAAATAAACATAATAATACAATTTAACTCTAGTCTGGATGATTTAGTTCTTGTCCCCCTGTTGTCCTCCCGTCAAGAAAAAAGGCGTCCTCAATCAGGTCCGCATGGAGCTGGAGGGGGCGTGGCTTCCAGCTCCGGCTGAAAATCGGGAGATTTTCAGGAGAATTTTTGTCCCGGGAGGTTTTCGGGAGAGGCGCTGAATTTCGGGAGTCTCCCGGAAAATTCGGGAGGGTTGGCGAGTATGGGCCAAAGTTAAAGTAGGAGGAAATGCGGTTGGTTATTAATTATTTAATGTCTCTGTGCAGCCCGGTAGCAAATGCGTCACGGACCGGTGGTTGGGGACCACTGGTATCCATCCATCCATCCATTTTCTACCGCTTATTCCCTTCGGGGTCGCGGGGGGCGCTGGAGCCTATCTCAGGTACAATCGGGCGGAAGGCGTAGAACACCCTGGACAAGTCGCCACCTCATCGCAGGGCCGACACAGATAGACAGACAACATTCACACACTAGGGCCAATTTAGTGTTGCCAATCAACCTATCCCCAGGTGCATGTTTTCGGAGGTGGGAGGAAGCCGGAGTACCCGGAGGGAACCCACGCAGTCACGGGGAGGACATGCAAACTCCACACAGAAAGATCCCGAGGCCGGGATTGAACTCACGACTACTCAGGACCTTCGTATTGTGAGGCAGACGCACTAACCCCTCTTCCACCGTGCTGCCCGACCACTGGTATATGTCACATAAAACAGGAAACAAGATGGCTTATTTTTCCCTACAACGAATAGCGCTCTGGCTCCATTAGGTTGTATTCGACTTATTTTTGTACTAGATTTGTGGCCCGTACATTTTGGACGTTCGACGACACCAATCGCCACGGCCCCTCATAGATCTGCTGCTGTCACCGGCAGACGTGGACAGTGACTAACGACACACACACACGCTCCGTCACACACTTATCTGCCAACGGCTGACATCAAATGGAAACGTCTCTCATCCTCTGTGCCTGGGAGCCCAGTTGAAATACTAGCATGGTGGGGGGAGAAAGATGGTGGCTGATAGGACTGCAGCCATGTTTGGGAAAATCATTTCTGCAAATTGCAAATGTATTTCATTGTATGCTTGCATGATACTAGTCTATATTGTTGGTAAAGGTTGTTTTGTGGCAGTGGGCCCGTTCCAAGTCCAAGAGGTCACAAGAGCCTCCCTATTAGTCATGTAGGCTCCACTACGCTCACATGCAGTACACAATTCCCTCTACCGTCGTGGAAAGATGGATGGCATGTTCCTAAACTACAGGTGCTGCTCTACTTGGGAGTATTTCCCATTTCTGCCCACACTCCTCTCCCTGGTGGTGATTAAACAAAGAGTAGGTACAGCTGTGTATTAGTGCATTCCTTTAAAGGCGTGCAATCCATCAGACTAATTGAGGACTTTCGAGGAGGTGAAGCTCGCCATGCAGTTCCCACAGTAATCGCTAGAGGGCGCACCTCTCGCTCTTTCTATCCGGACGGTAATGTGTGCTTTTATGCGCAAGCTACGCCACCTTGCGGTAATGGCGCAGTACACCACCAGCTAAGTTGATCAATTAAGAATGTGCACGTGAGGCGGTTACGTTAACCCAGGGGTCAGCAACCCAAAATGTTGAAAGAGCCATATTGGACCAAAAATAAAAAATAAAAATCTGTCTGGAGCCGCAAAAAATGTAAAGTCTTATATAAGTATTATAATGAAGAAAACACATGATGTAAGTGTCCATATTAGTTATATTAGCCTACTATCAAAACGACTTTAATAATGTTATATAAGTGTTATAATGAAGACAACACATGATGTAAGTGTCTATATTAGCTATAATAGCCTACTATCAAAATCACTTTAAAAGTCTTATATAAGTGTTATAATGAAGACAACACATGATGTGCCTATATTAGCTATATTAGCCTACTATCAAAATTACTTTAAGTCTTATTATACAAGTGTTATAATGAAGACAACACATGATGTAAGTGTCTATATTAGCTATAATAGCCGACTATCAAAATGTTTTAAAAGTCTTATATAAGTGTTATAATGAAGACAACACATGATGTAAGTGTTTATATTAGCTATATTAGCCTCCTATCAAAATGACTTTAAAAGTCTTATATACGGTAAGTGTTATAATGAAGACAACACATGATGTAAGTGTCTATATTAGCTATATTAGCCTACTATCAAAATGACTTTAAAAGTCTTATATAAGTGTTATAATGAAGACAACACATGATGTGTATATATTAGCTATATTAGCCTACTATCAAAATGACTTTAAAAATATTATATAAGTGTTATAATGAAGACAACACATGATGTAAGTGTCTATACTAGCTATAATAGTCTACTATCAAAATGACTATGTGTTGCAGGCGGACGCAAATCTTCGTTGACAGAAATGTTGAAATGCAATATTTATTATACATATTGGAAAACATTACTAAAATGGAGGCTTTTCAGATGGTGAGATAACTCCTGGAAATTACTGGCTTAGAATGGCCAAAGGTATAGGTGTGTGTGTCCAAGTTGAAGGAAACGGAAACTGCAAATAAAATGACCTCAACTATAACTAAGATACGAGGCATAATGATGCATTGTGTCCATACAGCTAGCCTAAATAGCACGTTAGCATCGATTAGCTTGCAGTCATGCACTGACCAAATATGTCTGATTAGCACTCCACACAAGTCAATAACATAAGCTCACCTTTGTGCACTCACACACAGTATAAAACATTTGGTGGACAAAATGAGACAAAGGCGGAGTGGCATAAAACACGTGTTTCTGTGGCAGCATCAAGGAAAGTTGCACATGTAAACAAAACTACAGTGCGTTTAGAGACTTCCGAAATTAGTAGGACAAAATGGCGCTCGCCAAATCTTCCCATCAGTGAAGCATGTTTAACGCAAACACTGATTTCTAACAATTAAGAAGGTTTGTATCATGTTTGTCCTCCTACAGAAACCATATTAAAACAAAAAACTTTTTTTTTCCCTCATCGGCGTGGCGCAGTGGAAGAATGGCCGTGCGCGACCTGAGGGTCCCTGGTTCAATCCCCACCTAGTACCAACCTCGTCATGTCCGTTGTGTCCTGAACAAGACACTTCACCCTTGCTCCTGATGGGTGCTGGTTAGCGCCTTGCATGGCAGCTCCCTCCATCAGTGTGTGAATGGGTAAATGTGGAAGTAGTGTCAAAGCGCTTTGAGTACCTTGAAGGTAGAAAAGCGCTATACAAGTACAACCCATTTATCATTTATTTATCTTTTTCCATTTTCATACATTCTTGAAAAAGCTCCAGGGAGCCACTAGGGCTGCGATAAATGGGCCGCTTGTAGCTCGAGAGCCGCGCGTTGCAGACCCCCGCCTTAACCATTTTGAAAAGTGCAAAAAAACTCAAATGGGGATGCAGTGCAATTTTACAACAAGCACAATATTCAACACCATTTAAAGAGCACAAATCACATTGTTTGGCCAGCATATATTTGATCACGTTATGCGATTTATATTTAATCAACAATTTTTACCACAAGACGCCATCTTATTTTTGCACAGATTTGTGTTTATCTTTTTGCAACAGGCCTAATAAAAAAGGTTGTATCAAAAATTCTGCCTTTCATATTTAAGTGAATAATGATAAATTATGTCAGTATTTAAATCATGTTCCGACCTCTTATATTGAATTAGTTAAATAACAAATCTAACAACATAATAAAATAAAACATCACATTATTTAGTTGGGTTTGAGAATAAGATAAATAGTAAAGATAATAAGGCTCACTTTTAAATGAGGCTTAGCATGTATAAGGGGGTCCAAACCTTTCCCTGTGAAAAATCTAAGAATGCAGGGAGCCATATAATAATAAAATACACATTTAGTGTTATGATTATCTTTTTCTCTTTGTATTGTGTCAGTTTTCCCAATTTTGCAGATATTTTTTGACATGTATTTTGTTTCTAAAATCATTAAGTTCAGTCTTTTTTTTTTACTTGGGGCCAGTTTTCTCAATGTTTCCAATGTGGTCCAATTCCAATGTGCCACAGACTAATAAAAAACACGTCACACAAATGGCCGTACTTTGGACACCACTGTACTGTAAGTCTATTATTGTGGATGTGGTATTGGTCATGTAACAGTGTATGTCAAACATTTTAGTCATGAGACAAAAATCTAAACATTTTGCAACAGGATATGACCATTTTCTTTTTACTGTTTCTCCTTTTTTGAAGAGAGACGTGACAGGCAGTTCCTAGTTCACGAGGGATACGACTCATAGTGGCAGTATGTTACTCTTGCATGACTATAATTACATCAGTGCCAGAAAAGAGCATAAAGTGCTGGACACTTACAAATGAGACTGTCAGGGTCTTCGGGGGTTGTTTTGTCAACTTCCTGTCGTGAGAAGTAACGGCAGCACACAGTGTAAGTTCTCACGGTCTCTCACCTGTATGCCACAGGTAGCTGCACCAGTCTGCGGCCTACCACAGGAGCACATGAGGTTCTTTCAAGGTCTCGTGCTGCAAACTTTTCTTCATCATGGTACACACTTGCACGCTTTTCTTGCACCGCACACACGACACTGGCAAACAAACCCACCAGGCCCATGTGACACTGATTTTTGGGAGGGTTGACAGGTATGCACCAGAGTCCCACCACCAGCCAAACGCCACCAACACTCTTACCTGGTAATTACGCACCTTATGCGAGACTCTGCCTTGATGAGAGACAGCAGAAAGTTGGTTAAAATATTTCTTTTAATGCTGTTGGTGTCTAAAAATATCAAATTAAAGTATTTTACTGTGGTTGGAAAATGACGTCAAAAAGGCATGATACAGTATTTACACTCATTTACATTATATACAAGCTTTGCAACTTCAGGTTGTCATTTGCAGTTCCCCTGAAAGTGCATGCATCTTAACGGCAAAGTACTGGTATCAGCTCTTGAGAACCAACATCCTCTGCAGTGGACATTTGTTTTTGAATATGGTTACACATATCTGGAAAAAAACATTTTATAAAAGGTGAAACTCAAAAAATAGAATAGAATATTGTGCAGAAGTCCATTCATGTCAGCAATTCGACTTCAAATGTGAAACTCATATGTGATATAAACTTTTTACATGTAGAGTAAGATATGTCAAGGCTTTATTTCTTATAATTTTGATGATCATAGCTTAGTTTTTGAAAACACCACATTTTCTAAGATTTTCAATTTGAGGTTTTCATAAGATATAAGCCATAATCATCAAAATGATATCAAAAGAAGGCTTAAAGTATCTTAAGTTGCATGTTATGAGCCTATGTCATATATTAGTTTCACCTTGCCTATCTAAATCAGGGGTTCTTAACCTGGATTCGATCGAACCCTAGGGGTTCGGTGAGTCGGGCTCAGGGGTTCGGCGGAGGTCAAGACACACCCGACTCATCGTGTAAATAAAAACTTCTCCCTATCTGCGTATTACGGATACGGCAATTTGTTACTTAGAATATGTTCCCCTAGTGTCCAAAAAACTCTAAAGTAAGTCTTTGTTACTTAGAATATGTTCCCCATAATAAAGTGTTACCAAAAACATATAACTTTGTCTTGAATTTGAAAAAAAACTACATTTTATTTTTCACTAAAGAAGGGTTCGGTGAATGCGCATATGAAACTGGTGGGGTTCGGTACCTCCAACAAGGTTAAGAACCACTGATCTAAATGCTAGCATAAACTAACCTTTGCACGGTATTACATTTTTTTTAGTTTGACCTGTGTAACACAAATCTCCAATGAAGATGTCTCTGGGGAGGTGTGGATCGTTCACTCTAGTCTACATCAGGGGTGTCAAACGTACGGCCCGCGGGATGAGTTTGCTAAGTATAAAAATGAGCCGGAATTTTTGAATGAAAGAAACTGCTGTTCTAAATGTGTCCACTAGATGTTGCAATAGCAATTATTTGTATCTTTGTAGATTATGCTACACATGTAAAAAAAAAAAAAAAAAAAAAAAAAAAAAAAAAGCACATGATGTTGGTGCATCAGCTGAGGAAAATGAGCAAACTACATAAATAACATCCTGTAATTTGATTTTGATATTATTTTTTTATCTTGATAGATTAAAAATTAACACCAATGAGTTGACTGATGAACATTATCATATAATTTATTCAGAAAGTATAAATAACGACAAATAAAGATAGAATACTATTAACCGCAACATGTAAGAATAAAAAAAACTTCAACAACATTATGATTTGTACATATTCAGAATGTGCTTGTTCTATTTTTAAACAAAGAAAAAAATCTGAAGTTGTCTTTATTTTTAAGTTATCGTGCCGTAATTTTACCAGTCCGACCCAATTGGGAGTAGATTTTTCTCCATGTGGCCCCGATCTAAAATTAGTTTGACACCCCTGCTCTTTATGATCGATACCAACCTTTTGACAACAGGGACCTATAAGGAAAGCGCAGGTGTGGTATCAGTGTCAGTCATGACCGACGGGCGTTTAGGAACCGCTTGGACTTTGCCGAGTCCCCGTTTCCTCAGTCCACCAGCGCACATCTTGACCATCCTCATGAGATCCTGCCTGAAGCGCACACCGACAAAGACGTACAAGAAAGGGTTCAAGCAGGCGTGGGTGTACGCCAGGCTCTTTGCGATCTGACCGGCCACGTCGAAGCGCTTCACGACGCTGCACTCCGTGATGGTGGTGTTGGCGGCCTGCGAGGCCTCCATCATCAGCAGGCTGTTGTGCGGCAGTTGGGAGACGACAAACACAAAGACCACGATGAAGATGACGCGCAGGGCTTTGTGCTTTTCAAAGTTCCTGGCCTGCAGGAGCGTGCGAATGATGACGGAGTAGCAGAAGATCATGACAAGGAGAGGGACGAAGAAGCCCATGCAGATCTGCAGGGACAGCACTAAGATCTTTGTGCGGTTGTTTATGTTGTTCCAGTAAAGCAGAACACAGAAGGACGACCCGCTTAAGTCCGTCTTTACCTGGGCGAAGAGAAACTCAGGCAAGGCAAAGAGAGTGGAGACCAACCACACGACCACGCAGGCCAGTTTACTGTAGAAGAGACGCTTTTTCTTCCAGTTCTGAGCCTTTGTGACCTGCACGATGGCGATGTAGCGGTCCACGCTGATGCACATGAGCAGGAACATGCTGCTGAAGAAGTTGATCCTGTAGACGGCGGACACCACTTTGCAGAGACTGACGCCAAAGTCCCATCCTTTGGTGGCATCCGTCGCCCAGAAGGGCAGCGTGCACAGGAAGAGGAGGTCAGCCACGGCGAGGTTGAGCAGATAGACGTCGGTCATGGTTTTGAGGCGGTTGCGCACCGTGGTGTAGATCCAGACCACCATGAGGTTTCCCAGGGCACCCAGCACAAAGATAGTCCAGAAAAGGGGGGGTTCATACCACCCGCGAAACTGTCGGACCCAACTTCTGTCACACATGCCGGTGATCTCAGTAGGGTCTGTGTCATAGTAGTCAGGGTAATAATCCTGCAAAACAAACAAAAGAGGCATTTAGACGGGCAATGAGTTGTCACTCGCCAGAGCCGAGGTTCCCAGTGGTTGGGAAACAATGCACTATAGGGTTGTGCTTTTGGAACAGTTTGCACCTCCTTTGGACACAGAAAGGTAGTTATCAAATCATCAAAACTGGAGGACGCCCGGTGGGATACGTTGTGGTTGTCTCCAACTCTCTGTTACCTTTCTGTATATAGGACCTGTATGTCTATTTCTCACATATTTTCATTTCCTGTCTGGCATGTTCTTATTGTTTTTCCGTCCTTGCAAGCCATCTGCTGCTACAGTTTGAAAAGACACAGGCTCCTTGCAGAGCTACGGTTAACGCGACATCAAACACTCACGCACACACACGTTAACCATAGCGACTTGAGTGACTGCGTCTTGTCAGGCAGGTGTTGTGTTTATCTGGAGAAACCACACGGCTGCATGCACAACTTCCTGCTGCTATCCAAGGTGTGGGCGGACGGGCGCTAAACGATCCACAGGGTGGGTGGGGATGGTCGTGGTCTCTGGTTAGGGGCCCGTACGTTTAGATGGGGCCAGAGATAGAGAGTATAGTAGAAAGAAACTGTTTGTTGTTTACTATTGCCACAGCCTGAGTAAACCAAACACGTAAGGAAAAAAAGGTACCTTGTTCTAACTTTCGGGTACAATTAAGGAGTGTCACCTTTCAGTTACTTCAGAGACCAGTAACTATAACCTTGTCGGGTACAAATTGGGTATTTTGCTGTATATGTCTATTCATAGAACTGTAAATAGTAATATGTTTTGTGTTTTTTACATTGCAGTTCAACCAATCAGATCAATGATTCCGCCCGCCGGCTCTTTGTGAGTGTGACAGATTAATTTAGCTTTTGCAGAAATACCATAAAATTAAATAAAAAACATATTACTGTGTATATGACAAGGTTATTTATATCAGTTTTGAAATAAAAATCAGGGATTAAATAATTACATTTAATAGTTTTATTTATATCATATTTTATAATATTACAATAATAAATTAATGGACAAGTGTATACACATTGTTTAATATAGTTTCCTGAAATATCTATTTGATTTTATATTTACAGAATTTATGATTTCACATCATTTTGGCACATAAACAATCATATAAAGTTGTAATGACCTTCTTTCACAGTAAACAGTTGTAATGACATTAAATAGGGCCACCATCAGCTGTGTGAAGTCCCATTTAAGTACATTTGTGAATCTATTAAGATTGATCTTTTTCTATTATCTTTGTTGTATTAAGAATATAGTAGCTGTTTTTCTGTTTTTGCATGATTTCCTCCAACAAATGTGAACTTATATTCTTAAAAAAATAATACTCACAGTGACAAAGTCATCAGTTGTTTCAGTCATGGTTGTTGAATGAATGAGATGCTCCATGTTGCCTACAAGGAGAGAAAAAAGTTGCTGTTACAAGAAAATAAACCTTAATGCATGATTTTTTTTTAAATAAATAATGTGCCATTGTCGTATTGTTGTGCTAAGAGAGATAAGAGACTTACCCTGTGGGGGGAGGTACAAGCTCTGATGTGATGCACTGCTCTTCTTCCTTTGTGCGAATGAGCGCGACTCATCCTCTCAGCTCTTTTGGTTCCTCGCCCAACCACGAAATCACGTGCTGATCATTCCAACTCTGTGTCAACCGACAGCGAGATCAAGACACGACCCCTCATGCTGCATCTTGCCCAAATTCTCAACAAAACATGATCCGTGGACCCTGTCATGCCACTGAATCACATGGCTATCAAGACTGGTCCCAAAACAATCCCCCAAACAGATGCTTAAGTTTCATTTAAAAAAAAAAGAAACCTTTGTGTACACAGGTGGAGCACTCATCGACTGACACGTGAAACCCAAAACCTTCAGGTGTGATTAAAGCTACTTCTTAACAGCTGTTTAAAATGTCTTTGAATGTGACATGGATGTGTAATTTAACGCCTCCTTCACTGTCAGTCGTATGATCAATGATGGACGGCTGGGATACACCTGCGCTGGCGCTTTCATTGTCATCAAACTGTATTTCACGGGTTAAGCTCTTAGGCCATGTCCACACGAACACAGATACTTAATAAACGCATACTTATCTCTGCGTTTAGGCCTCTTGTCCACACGCAGACGCATACTTTTTGTCTTTAAAAACGCAGACTTTTATTTTACAGTGTGGTGGACGGTATATCAGGCAGTTACTTCGAGCGGTCGATGTGTTTAATGGGTAACATACACTGACCGAACCCAATACACACACCTGCTCAGTATGATGGGATCCAATTCGTCATAATAACACACTTTTGACTGGAATTGTTAGAGAGACATTGATTTAAGAATATTGTGTGGTTTTATTAGCTGCTGCTTATGTTCTCATCCTTACGTCCAAATAGGTTAAGCAGTATGGTGCAGTGCCGTTTCTAACCAGAATTTGTCAACTTCAGACACATAGACATGCATAGTATATATATCAGGGGTTCTTAACGTTTTTGACTTGGGGGCTCAACTTTTCCACCCACTCAAATATCACCAATTAGTAATGTTACTGTTGATTTTAATCACATTCAAAAAGTATGCCTAACCTACTTATACTGTAGTTTAACAGGATAAATCTTGTTAAATGACATAAAACCATGTGTTAATCACAAAGGTTATAATCAAAGCTTAGGTCAGGCTGATTTAAAAACTACTAAATACTAATTAAATATACTTCAAAAGTAGGGACTCATAAAAACTGATGACATTTTTTTTTTTTTTTTTTTTACATACAATTACCATTACAGTGCTAAAATAAATATATTCAAACCAAATTAATAATAATTATATGTATGATTATTAAATAAACTGTCAATAAAATCAAAGTGCAAATGAAAATACAGTTTCACCACTTCAGTCATAATTTTTGCACTTAAACATATTTATGATCTTAGTTACAGACTTCTTTGAAATGGTTTGAAATTGTCATTACTGCCACAAGTGATGGAATAGTGTATTGCACTTGTGTACCACTACAGTCCATACCTCGTTGACAAACACATGTTTGTCAACGAATGTGTTGTGCCAGCT
The DNA here is from genome assembly GCF_033978685.3 of Nerophis lumbriciformis. Lineage (NCBI taxonomy): Eukaryota > Metazoa > Chordata > Actinopteri > Syngnathiformes > Syngnathidae > Nerophis > Nerophis lumbriciformis. The sequence goes on along the minus strand of NC_084554.2, from coordinate 36,189,637 downwards.
GAACGGCAAGAGAACTTTCGAATGTCTAGGTCAGCTGTGATTCTACTTAGTGAAAAACTTTGTCCATTTGTCGAAGGGGAGACGACGACTATGCGGGCTCCCGTGGACGAGGGAAGACTACGAAAAACAGCGAATACATTTGGTCTGACAAAGCAGACTACCGGTATTACTAGTTATTGTCCGCGATGTATGTCGAGCGATTACTCAACGTCTAGTTTTGTACTCCATAACTATTGTGAAGGGGGGGTCTTAAACGATGGCATTGTGTGTGTGTGTGTGTGTGTGTGTGTGTGTGTGTGTGTGTGTGTGTGTGTGTGTGTGTGTGTGTGTGGACAAGGATACGGTTGGGTGGGATTTACCCTGGATAACCTTAGTGTAGTATAGAAGGGGCCTAAGAAAGACTCGTAAAGATCACAGGTGTCAAACTCAAGGCCCAAGGGCCAGATCTGGCCCGCCACATAAACCTGCAAAAGTTTGTAAATAATGTGCGTCAACAAAGTATTTCATCCTTCCTGCTAAATGTATTTGTTCTTTTGATTTTGACAGAAAATGTGTGTGTACGAAAGGCATATATTTCAAACTGGAATATTATCTGATCCTGCAACAAACATTATATAAACCTATATTTTTAAAAATGTTTTTTGTTAAAATAAAAATTCCATCCTTAAATATCTGCTTGTCACCCTGACTTATGATTCTAAAGTAAGTTTCTACATAATTTTTTTTATAAATATCAAACACGTCGGCAATTGTGTAATACTATTGAGGCGTGAGGCGGTTATACAATAATATTACGACTGTTAAAGTTGACGCACCAACTCATGCAATTAATCACAAAACATTATCGCATTAATCGCAAGACCTCCAGCGACTGTCCTGGAATAGATATGGAAACAATAAAACAAGTTATTGAAGACATTTCAGAACCTCTAATATATATCAGCAATCTATCATGGCAAATTCCCAGATAAAATGAAAAAAGCAAAAGTCTGTATAAGACTGGAGACAAACACCAATTTACAAATTACAGACCTGTTTTTTTACTGCTACAATTATCTAAAATCATTGAAAAATGATTCAACAACAGACCAATTCATGAATAGAAATTAAACACTCACAGAGAATGAATATGGATTCAAAGCTAACATTTCAACATCGATGGCATTAATGAAGATAACGGAAGAAATTAACAATACAAAAGATGATAAACAGTGTGCAGCAGAAATATTTATGGATTTAACAAAAGCATTTAACCCAATTCATCATAATATTTTAATCCACAAACTAGAAAACTATGGCATCAGAGGATTGGTCTTGAACTGGATAAAGAGCTACTTAACCAACAGAAAGCAATTTGTAAACTTAGATGAACATGCATCAACAGAGCTAAATATATCTTGTGACGTTCCCCAGGGATCAATACTGGGACCAAAAATGTTTAATCTGTATATAAACGATATTTGTAAAGTGAAAAGACTGAAAGTTAGTAATATTTGCAGACGACACATCTGCGTTCTGTTCAGGAGAAAACACACGGAAGCTAATACAAAAAATAACAGAAGAAATGAACAAATTAAAAAGATAGTTTGACAAAAAGAGACTATCTTTGATGCTCAGCAAAACAAAAATATTGTTATTCAGGAACAGCAGAAGAGAAAATCAAACACAAATACAAATAGACAGAGAAAACATTAAATAAATCAAATTTTTGAGAGTAATAAAATATGATAAAAATTAACTGTAAATCTCATCTAAAAAAATATACAACATAAGGTAGAAAGTACAAAGCTGGACAATATATTGGACAAAAAAATTACTCCATATTTTTTACTGCTCGCTAGTAATGCCATATTTGAGTTATTACGCAGAAATATGGGGAAATAATTACAAAAGTACACTTAATTCACTAACGGTGTTACAAAAAAGGTCAGTTAGAATAATACATAACGTTGGATACAGAGATCATACAAAATATATTGAATAATAAAATAAAATATTGAAATTCTAGGACTTGCTTGGTGTATTTGCAAACAGCTAAAATTATGCACAAAGCAAACTATGACCTGCTACCCAAGAATGTACAACAATTATTCTCAACAAAAGAGGAGACATATAACCTTAGAGGAAAATCTAACTTAAAACACCTGTATGCACGTACAACACTTAAAACCTTTAGTATATCAGTATGTGGAATTAAATTCTGAAATGGATTAAGCAAAAAGGTCACATAGTGTACTGATATAATCCAGTTTAATAAGATATTCAAACTACAAGTGTTTACAAAGTACAAGGAAAAATACATTTGATGGACATATTGGTCTTTATTTAAATTAGTTATTAATCTCATTCTTATGTGAATTGTGGTATCTAGAATGCATTGATTTGAACAGTTACAATTTGAAAATAAGGAATGAATACAGAAATTGTTATGAAGTTGAAAGGGGTAGGATTAAATAAGCTTTGCTTCTCCTTACTCCTTTTCCGACATGTTGTAATGAGAAATGGAAATGTGTAATATGTAATGTAACATACGGACATTCTATACATCCATCCATTCTCTACCGCTTAAACAGAAACAGAATCATGTAAAAATGCAGACTAATCCTGCAATTTATTTTTGAACACTTGCTCCTTTATCTTAACTCTTACTGTGTTTTTTTACACTACATTACTGTAAACTGTTTTTTTTACTGTAAAATCCCCCAGGGCCTTGAGTTTGAAACTTGTGGTGCAGAAGCTGGACTTCTTCCATCCTATTTATTTTATTGTGTGAACAATGTCAATGTAAGGCGCTGTAATATTCTAAAACTCTTTTAACTCTAAACTAAACACAAACAAGCTCAGTCGACGGCAAGTCAAATATCTTCTATATTTTTGTGGAAGTCAACAAAACTCCATCCATTGTCTCCATGTAAAAGATCTGTTAGCTGAATTCAGATCTTTGGTTAAAGTGGCCAAAGCCTCTTATTTTGCAAATTTTATTACCGCCAAAAAAATAAATCCAAGGGTCATTTTTGACACCATAAACTACATTGCAGGTGCACAACATGTGTCTTCGCACAAGGACTGCAGTGATTTGTTTGTTTTTTGTCAACATACCATTATACCATTGTCCATCTTTTCCCAACTCACTCCACCGCTAGGATAAGTTCTAACCTCTTTCCTTAAAAGACTTAGCAGATATTGTGTATTTAATAAAGATCTCTTCGACTCCATTAGACATCCTGTCCACAACTTTGTTCAAAAAATGCTACAGAACTAATGGACCATCCCTGCTTTTCATATTCAATCGTTCACTGGTTTGTGGTTGTGTTCCATCCCATTTCAAGCAGACAGCTGTCCAACTTTTTCTTAAAAAGCCAAACCTTGACCCGTCTGTTCTTAGTAACTATTGGCCCATCTCCAATCGTTCCTTCCCGTCCAAAATTGCTCTACTCAGGGTTTCCAATGACATCATGATGGCCTCTGATGCTGTTAAAAGTACAATTCTGGTTCTGCTTGACCTCAGAGCAGCCTTTGACACTGTCGACCATCAAATCCTTGTAGACCAGCTGAGGCACTGGGTGGACTTTTCAGAAACAGCGCTTAATGGTTTAAATCATATTTGGCAGACAGATCTTTCTCTGTGGCTGTTGGCCCTTATAAGTCAGAGTCCGTTCCTCTCTTGTACAGGGTGCCCTAGGGTTCAGTTTTGGGGCCTATCCTCTTTACCCTATATATGCTTTCACTCAGGGAAGTCATCAGCAATTTTGAAGGTATCTCATACCATTTGTACGCTGATGACCTTCAGTTATATTTCTCATTTAACCCTAATAGGACACAATAATTTGATTTGCTAAATAATTGTCTGGCTGAGGTTAAATACTGGATGGCTAGTAATACTTTTTAGCTGAACTCTGCCAAAACAGAAGTGTTAATTATTGCCTCTGACACTGTAATTTCTAAAGTAGCCAACTTGGATCCCTTAGTATTAATGTGCGTCGCAGTCTGAGAAATTTTGGGGTCACATTTAACCACACCGTGCTTTTGAGGAGCACATCAAAAGTATTACCAGCTATAGCTTTTTTCACCTCAGAAAAATCTCTAAACTCCGATCCATATTATCTCATTCTGAACTAGAAATTATCAATCCGTTGTGGTGAAGAAGGAGCTGAGCCGGAAGGCAAAGCTCTCAATTTACCGGTCGATCTACGTTCCCATCCTCACCTATGGTCATGAGCTTTGGGTTATCACCGAAAGGACAAGATCACGGGTACAAGTGGCCGAAATGAGTTTCCTCCGGCGGGTGGCGGGGCTCTCCCTTAGAGATAGGGTGAGAAGCTCTGTCATCCGGGGGGAGCTCAAAGTAAAGCCACTGCTCCTCCACATCAAGAGGAGCCAGATGAGGTGGTTCGGGCATCTGGTCAGGATGCCACCTGAACGCCTCCCTAGGGAGGTGTTTAGGGCACGTCAAACCGGTAGGAGGCCACGGGGAAGACCTAGGACACGTTGGGAAGACTATGTCTCCCGGCTGGCCTGGGAACGCCTCGGGATCCCCGGGAAGAGCTGGACGATGTGGCTGGGGAGAGGAAAGTCTGGGCTTCCCTGCTTAGGCTGCTGCCCCCGCGACCCAACCTCGGATAAGCGGAAGAAGATGGATGGATGGATGGGCTTTTGTTTCCTCACATCTTGACTATTGCAACTCACTCTTCACCTGTATCAACAAAATATCCACAGCTTGCCTGCAAATTTGTACAGAACGCTGCCGTTAGGCTCTTGTCAAGATGTCATTAATTCAGTCATATTACCCCTGTCTTAGCATCCTTGCACTGTTCATTTCAGGATTCAGTACAAAATCATATCCATTACCTCTAGGGTACTCAAGTGTCAAGCACCAGCTTACATGATAGTTCTGTTGTCTCTTCACTGTCCTGCTAGGTCACTGAGGTCTGCTGACCACCTTCTGCTTTTTGTACCTCACACAAAATTAAAAAGTAAAGGCGATTGAGCCTTTGAGTCAGTTGCCCCTAAATGGTGGAATGCACTCCCATATGAGCTAAGAACTGTACCTTTTAAAAACTAGCTAAAAACACATTTGTTCAAGTGTGCATTGCTGTAATATTTAATTTCCCTTTTTATATTATTGTTATATCATATTTATTATTTAATTTTGCAATGTTTCTGTTGTATGTCTGTTGTGATTACTATTTGTATTTAACTAGGTGAAGCACTTTGTGGGATCTCTCTGTGAGAAATGCTGTATAAATACATTTTACTTATGTACTATATGACAGCAGCGCTCTGCTGTTTTTACAGAATCTGCTGTAAAAACCATTGTCTTCTAAAATCAACATGAAGAACATCCAGTTCTTTTGGCCTGCTATAGGATGATGTTGCTAAAAAAACAATCATGTGACACAACATTTAAAAAAGACAATGAAAAAAGAGGAGCGTGCCAGGGTTGTAAAGGGAAATAAATCAAATGACAGAAGTCACATTGTCAACCACAGTGGCACAACAACACATGGTGCGTCAACAAAGCTGATGAAACACGAGGTGTAGTATACTCTATTCAGGACAAGTGTTGATTGACAAGAGAGGATTGGAATCGGGGGTCGTCCTGTTTGTTTCGGCTGTTTCACATGTTTGCATGCTTCACCCCCCCCCCCTTTTTCCCTTCCTATATGATTGTTTCAGTTTGCACCACAATGAGGCCCATGGAAGCAGCTGTGACTGACGCCACCAGAGAAGTGTTTCCTTTCATCAATGTTGTCCACTCAAGTGTGTGTTCACCACAGTACTCAAAACCACCAAGTTTAAGAGCCTGATTGACAAGAGGTGACGACACACACCAAATATCACAATATTTAATAGTGTATTTACAGCATCAAAAGTCATCTTCTCCAAGGAGGAAAAAATAAACGGTTAATTTGGTTGGTGTATGACAGCACTCCATCATATTATGTTTTTGTATCATTCTTTCAGTCTATTTTTATGTGCAGCTGCTATCATCATTGTATTGTATTACGTACAATGAACAAAGTGCATTATATTTAACACAATGTTATAACTGATTGACAATATACAACACCCAAAACCAGAGAAGTTGGCACGTTGTGTAAATCGTAAATAAAAACAGAATACAATGATTTGGAAATCCTTTTTAATCTATATTCAATTGAATACACTGCAAAGACAAGATACTTAACGTTCGAACTGGTAAACTTTGTTATTTTTTGCAAATAAAAGCTCAATTGGAATTTGATGCCTACAAGACGTTTCAAAAAAGCTGGCACAAGTAGCAAAAAAGACGGAGAAAGTAGAGGAATGCTCATCAAACACTTATTTGGAATATCCCACAGGTGAACAGGCTAATTGGGAACAGGTGGGTGCCATGATTTGGTATAAAAGCAGCTTCCATGAAATGCTCAGTCATTCACAAACAAAGATGGTGCGAGGGTCACCACTTTGTGAACAAATGTGTGAGCAAATTGTCGAACAGTGTAAGAACAACATTTCTCAACGAGCTATTGCAAGGAATTTAGGGATTTCACCATCTACTGTCCGTAATATCACCAAAAGGTGCAGAGAATCTGGAGAAATCACTGCACGTAAGCGGCAAGGCCAAAAACCAACATTGAATGCCCGTGACCTTCGATCCCTCAGGCGGTACTGCATTAAAAAACGACATCAGTGTGTAAAGGATATCACCACATGGGCTCAGGAACACTTCAGAAAACCACAGTCAGTAACTACAGTTCGTCGCTACATCTGTAAGTGCAAGTTAAAACTCTCCTATGCAGGGCGAAAACCGTTTATCAACAACACCCAGAAACGCCGCCGGCTTCGCTGGGCCCGAGCTCATTTAAGATGGACTGATGCAAAGTGTAAAATTGTTCTGTGGTCTGACGAGTCCACATTTCAAATTGATTTTGGAAACTGTGGACGTCGTGTCCTCCGGACCAAAGAGGAAAAGAACCATCCAGACTGTTACAGGCGCAAAGTTCAAAAGCCAGCATCTGTGATGGTATGGGGGTGTATTAGTGCCCAAGGCATGGGTAACTTACACATCTGTGTAGGCACCATTAATGCTGAAAGGTACATACAGGTTTTGGAGCAACATATGTTGCCATCCAAGCAACGTCTTTTTCATGGACGCCCCTGCTTATTTCAGCAAGACAATGCCAAGCCACATACTGCACGTGTTACAACAGCGTGGCTTCTTAGTAAAAGAATGCGGGTACTAGACTGGCCTGCCTGTAGTCCAGACCTGTCTTCCATTGAAAATATTGTTTGCGCATTATGAAACGTAAAATACAACAACAGAGACCCCAGACTGTTGAACAACTTAAGCTGTACATCAAGGAAGAATGGGAAAGAATTTCACCTGAAAAGCTTCAAAAATTAGTCTCCTCAGTTCCCAAATGTTTACTGAGTGTTGTTAAAAGGAAAGGCGATGTAACACAGTGGTCAAAATGCCCCAGTGCCAACTTTTTTGCAATGTGTTTCTGCCATTAAATTGTAAGTTAATGATTATTTTCCCCCAAAAAAATTGTTTCTCAGTTCGAACATTAAATATGTTGTCTTTGCAGAGTATTCAATTGAATATAAGTTGAAAAGGATTTGCAAATCATTGTACTCTGTTTTTATTTACGATTTACACAATGTGCCAACTTCACTGGTTTTGGGTTTTGTATGTAAAGTATTAGGCCCTCATTATTACCTATTACCTAACCAAGTGTTCAGGGACTTGACAACCATAACCATTTGCGGTATGGCGCCCCCTGTTGAGTCAAGCAGTTGAGCTAGTTGCCGCTTTTATTTGCACACAGCTTTTATGCACAGACCACAAAATGCATGTGTGAAGGGAATACAGCATGTGTGTACAATTACAATGTTGTATATCATTTTACATTGGGGTTTTTTTCCCCTCTCTTTACTCGCATTCCAGTCTAAAGTCCAAATTAATATGAAAGATATGTGATATTGTTTGCAACATAGGTTATCCTCTTTGTATAATATAAGCAAGCAAGGAAATCATTCTAGCAAAGCCAAGCGTATAAACAGCATACTTTGTTATAGGATCGGACATTCACAGAAAGTCTGATTTTAGAAAATGCTCCTCCTCAATGTGTAGGGGCTTTAAGGGATTTTTTTTTTTCATTCTGGGAGTCCAGTTCAGTGGAAAAAAACAAGGTGTCAATGGTGGTAGGTGTATATAACTCTAATTAGCCACCTAGAAGCAGCTAGCAAATTTGCAGAATAAAACATGATTAAACAAATGCTCACGAAAGCGCTGCTTTATTGTGCTTCAGTCAGCAGCAGTGGGGTCGAATGTTGCTCTTCCCAAACCTAGGGGTACATTCTGGTTCCATCATTCTACCTGGATTTTCATTCGAGGTGCATCAGCAGAAACAAGAACTCATTCGTTGGGCTCGTATCTGGTAAGAGACAAAACTGAAATTAGCCAAAAATGCTAATGTATTTTTTTGTTTTTTACACTCAGACAACAAATAGTGTGTGTGATTATCATGATAAAATGATACGGAGCACTAAAACCAGCCATGATGTTGATAAAATTATTGTACTCTTCTACTACAAGCACACTAAACCAGAGGTCTTCTATGACCCCCAGAGCTTCCACAGATGTACTGCAGGGTGTCATGAAATTTTTGGTTGATTAGATTATATTTAAAATATTTTTTTTTATTTCCCAGGCATTTTTTCCTCAACTTTAAATGTTTCGAAATGCACATTAACAATTGCTACAACAGACTGTAGTGTTGTTTAAAAAAAGCAGTGGCATGTACAGCGCACTCAGTGGACCCTGCAAGTTTAAAATAATAAAATCCAGCCATCCATTTTTTACTGCTTGTCCCTCTTGGGGTCGCGGGGGGATGGAGCCTATCCCAGCTGCACTCGGGCAGAAGGCAGTGTACACTCTGGACAAGTCATTAATAAATAATTATATGACTGCGTGGGTTCCTTCCGGGTACTTCGGCTTCCTCCCACCTCCCAAAAACATGCACCTGTGGATAGGTTGATTGGCAACACTAAATGGTCCCTAGTATGTGAATGTGAGTGTGAATGTTGTCTGTCTATCTGTGTTGGCCCTGTGATGAGGTGGCGACTTATCCAGGGTGTACCCCGCCTACCGCCCGATTGCAGCTGAGATAGGCTCTAGCACCCCCCGCAACCCGAAAGGGACAAGCGGTAGAAAATGGATGGATGGATGTATCCATGTTAGCATTTAATAAAGCTCGCGATTAGCGCTCTAGTTACATGCTAGCAATTACCACATCAGTTGCCAGCTATCATTAGCTATCATAAGGTAGTTGTCGGCTCGGAATAAATGCACCAGTTATCAACTAGCGATTAGCGCATCAGTTGTCAACTAATAATTAGCGTAACAGTTGTCAGCTAGTGATTAGCATGGTAGTTGTCGGCTCGGAATAAATGCACCAGTTATCAACTAGCGATTAGCGCATCAGTTGTCAATTAATAATTAGTGTACCCGTTGTCAGCTAGGGATTAACATGCTAATTGAAAGCTAGCTATTTACGACATTATGCTATATTATTTGAATATCTTATTATTGCACAATAACAAGGTACCTTTAGGTACCTTTAATTTAAAAAAAAAAAAACAATTTTATATGGGATTTACAAATAGGGTGGTCTCCGTGCCATCTCTCATCTCCATCCATTTGGGCATGGGTGTCAATCTCTGGCCATGTAATTTCACTTGGCCCTTGAGACGATATCAAATTAACACTAGAGCTGGCCCGCCGATTATATTCAGCGGCGGTGCCGCGGTACCACCGCTAATTCTCATTAATGTTGTGGGGGGGGGGGGGGGGGGGGGGGGTGGCTGAGCGAACGATTCGTTCACCGCGGATTAATGACATGAATCACTCAGTGAACGACAACGCTCTCGCTCTCTGCTCTGCTTGCCCCAATGCCGCGAGTGATTCTCCTCCCGTCGCGGGGATGTTTCATGCCATTTGCATCCGTTCTCCATTCATTCTCCAAGCTAACGGCTAATGTTGACTCAAGCCACATGAAAACAAACACACACACGCGCCCCGTCCCCATTATCTCAACACATAAAGTTATGAGAGTAGAGGAGACAGAAAGAAAGTCAGTGCAGGGCAAGGCTGAGCAGCAGCGACGCGAGGGGGAGGGGCGGGGGTAAAGTGTAGGGCAGGCTGTTTGAAAAGATTTAAAATAAAAATAATAACTAATGTATGTACATATACATAGGCTATTATTTATCTTGATTTTTATATTATTTAAGCTATTTATTTTCTTTTTTATTGCATATTTAAGTTGATATTTCCATTTTTATATTTTTAAATGTAAGCTACAGAAATTTTAGTTTTAATGTTGGATTTTCTGGCACTTGGTTTAATATTTGTTTTGTTTTATTTAAGGTAGCCTATTTATTTTCTTTTTGTTTGCACATTTAAGTTAATATTTTCTTTGTTATATTTTTAAATGTAGGCTACAGAACATTTAGTTTTTATGTTGGCATTTCTGGCTCTTAATTTATTTGTTTTATTTTGAAGGTATTTATTTTCTTTTTGTTTGCATATTTAAGTTTACATTTTCTTTGCTACAGAACATTTAGTTTTTATGTTGGCATTTGTTAAGGGTTTCTTAATTTAATATTTGTTTTTGCACTAAACAAACGAGGCCTATTTATTTAACTGTTGATTGCAAGCATTTTAGTAGGCTATAACTATTTTTTTTATTTCCCACTTTTATTTATTTCTTATTTTCATTTCAGTGCAATAAAACATATTTAACAACAGGACTCGCGAACCTACTGACACAGAGAACTGACTGTGTCGCGGAGGAGGACGTCACATTGAGGCTCTCGTTCAGTCACTGTGCACGTCGTTCATTGGGTGCTGAGGGCTTGTGTCGTTCGCGAACTGACACACACTGAGATCTGCCGCTGGGGAAGCTGTTACTGACTGACTCATGATTCGCCGACCTGCCCACAGAACTGCTGCTCCAGAAGTGATTCGGTGATTCGGTGAACGCATTTTTTGAACGAATCATTTTAAGGAACTGATTCTAGTGATTCAGTACAGTCAAAAGAACTGCCGATCCCATCACTAATTCTCATACTTGCCATCCCTCCTGGGAGACTCTTAAATTTCAGTGCCCCTCCCAAAAATCATCACGTCCGCTTTTCACCCAGTCCAACGAACACTGGCCCAGTCACATAATATGTGCAACTTCAGCACGCACACACACGTGAATGCAAGCATACTTGGCCAACAGCGATACAGGTTACACTGACGGTGCCTGTATAAATAACTTTAACAGTGTTAGAAATATGCGAAAAAGAATGACAAACACATTTCGGGAGAACATCCGCACAGTAACACAACATAAACACAACAAAACAAATACCCAGAATCCCATGCAGCCCTAACTCTTCCGGGCTGCAATATGCACCCCCGCTACCACCAAACCCCGCCCCCTCCAACCCCGCCCACCTCAACCGACGCACGGAGGGGGGGGTTTGGTGGTAGCGGGGGTGCATATTGCAGCCCGGAAGAGTTAGGGCTGCATGGGATTCTGGGTATTTGTTCTGTTGTGTTTATGTTGTGTTACGGTGCGGATGTGCTCCCGAAATGTGTTTGTCATTCTTGTTTGGTGTGGATTCACAGTGTGACGCATATTTCTAACAGTGTTAAAGTTATTTATACGGGCACCGTCAGTGTAATCTGTATCGCTGTTGGCCAAGTATGCATTGCATTTACCTGTGTGTGCGTGCTAAAGCCGCACATATTTTGTGATCGGGCCGGCACGTTGTTGGAATGGTTGAAAAGCAGACGTGACGACAGCTCGTGGAGGACGATAAACGCATGTTCCCCTTTAAAGCACGCCCCCAAGACTGTGGTCTGGGTGGACTACGAGGTATAATGACTGATGAACAACTTCGTTCAATAATGAAAGATGCCTCAGCTCAAAGCCTGAGCCCCGACATTAATGTACTAGCATCCAATAAAAGATGGCAGGTATCTGGCTTGGGCACATCAGATTAGATCAGTGTGTTGCAAACTGAGCAGTCCTGAATGGTTGGTTTATTCATTGTTATTTTATTTTCTAATTTATTAGCCTGTGGAAAAAGTTATTGTTGATATTTACCTCAGAAGGCTGCAAATAGAAAAGAGGCATTCAATTTGTATTTAAATTGTATTCGATATGCCATTGATATTTTTTTATTATTATTATCAGTATTTGAAACTCAATTTTGCATGTCACTATAAAGTTATACAAGCCTTGCTTGTTCAATATTCAATGCAAAACTTGTTTGGGTCCCTATTAAAAGGTTAATTTGTTCAACCTTGGCCCGCGGCTTTGTTCAGTTTTAAATTTTGGCCCACTCTGTATTTGAGTTTGACACCCCTGCGTTTGGGGGTCCATGGCCTTGATAATGTTGAAGACCACTGTGTCTAAACCATGTTGACTCACCTTTGCAATTGTTTTCGAATGTCCTTAATTTGCTCATTCTTCTTTGTCAGGATCTCCTTCATGTTGCGATAAGCAGCCGTTTGCTGGAACTTCTTATCCAGCTCCTGGACACCAACAGACACATAATGAAGACACATTTAAAACATCACGCTCTGGCATAAAATTACTTGTGGCAGTGGACCTTTTCCGCTAAGGCCAGCTGCTCTTGTACTCGCAGGAGTTCGTGTTTGGCAGAGACCAGGTTCTCCTGCAGGTTATTCTGAGAGGCGGCGCTGACGGTCAACGAGCGCTCGTAGTCGTCCTTGAGGGTCGCCACGGTGTTCTGCAGACAGCTGATCTCATTGGCGTGAGCGCTTAGCTTGTATTAGAAATGAGAGTGACAGCTTCAAAAAAGTGCTTTAACAAGCCCGTCACAAAGGAGGTCAGATATTGAACGCTACCTGCTGGTCACCTTGCACATTCCGGAGGTCTTTAAGGGCTCTCTCTGCCTTGGTCTTGTCGTCCAACACACTCATTGCCTGGGGAAATAAGAACATTGATTTTGAAGCATCCACAAATTGGCTTTTGCAAAAACACACTAGCCGTGATAGCGTTAACAATTTTCCAACATGATCCAAACGGACCAATTTTTCATAGAAACGACTCCTTTGGGTCCACCTTTTTTGCCAACAAAAGCGGTCAACCATGTATGTCGATGTTGACGTAAGTGGGCACTTTTTCAGTAATATTAAGAATGAGGGGTGTCCCGATACAAAATCTTCACTTCCGATACAACAGCGATATTGAAGCCTGAGTATTGGCAGATACAGAAACCAATATTAATCCAATACAATTATTATAAATCATTGTGCACGCTTATTATTTTGTAGTGTGGAATGTAAGAAATGACTTGATCAAATGAAAATACTGAGGTATGAAAAATACTACCCTATTTATCATTAACCGTCTGGAATGGACTTAGGCTGTCTTTCTGTAGAGTGGTATTTTTTTTTTTTGGTGACATCCAGTGGTCACAATAAAAAAATAAGCTAAGCTCATGACGCAGTAAATGGAATGATGCGGATACGTTTGCTACTAGATACTTTCTAATATGCTTCTGCCTTAGATACTCTGTATGTGTAAGTAATATGTAACTATAATTACTATATTTGATACTTATTTACATTGACAAACATGATGTTTTAGACTGCATTATATTTTAATTAAGGACTTATTACGTTTGTGTAGCTTGTGTGCCTTGTGTGCAGTTGTGTGCTTAGTTGCTGTGTAGCTGCTAGCTCTTAGTAGCCTATAGCCTACCATGTTTACCTTTTGTAAAACTTCACCCAAATACTGGAAATGTAAATGTTAACTGGCTGTCCATCTTTGCTCAAGTAAACCTTCTGTATGAGTGCTTGTATCAGAGCTTGGATCAGGACACCCCTAATAAAAACACGTTGGACCAGTACTTGATAAGTTGGTCGAATTACACTGGTTGTCGACGTAAGCAGTATCAACTTAAGCTGCAGTGAATGGTGTATGAAAGTATGTTTTTATACCTGGGATTCTAAAGTGCGCAGCTTGGCTTTCAGTTTATTATTTTCCTCCTGTAGTCTTGCAATCTCCTAAAATGTATGAAAATAAATCCAAGGTGAATGAATTCAAAAGAGTTTTCGGTGGTGTTCTCCACACGGTCGAGCTTCAGACCTTGTTTAGAAGCTCAGACACGCCACCTTCATTCAGCGGTGCCAACTTGGGTTTGCTGCTCTCCTGGTTCATCTGGGCAAATAAAACAATCCACTGTGCTACTAATCAAATGGCACATATTGATGGCTTTCAAAATACAAGGTGTGACGGAAAAGATATATTTAAAATCCAAACTACAATTTTTTATTTTTGAAGTCCTCCTTTGCCACGGCTTTTTCGATTATTGAAGGATTGCTTTTGGATCCTCCGCAGCTCTGTGGTCACGGCCATCTTGACAAGCAGTGTTAACGGTACAGCAACCTTAGAGTTCAGAATGCACCTGTGTATTTAGGCCATGATTCAGGTAATTTTCAAAAAACAGTATCTTAACTTACAGGCTTAAATTGGTTGCGTGAGGGTGCTTTTAACTTGAAACACTTGTATCTCAAGTCAACGTCGCCAATTGAAATCCTGAAATCTATTTAATTGGTGCCTGGTCCTCCCAAAACAGCACCATTTTAACATGTAACATTCCTTTAAAAAAGAAAACAACACTTTTAAATAAGAAATATTGTATAAAAAACCTACAGTAGAATGTACTACAAACACCTACAATAGTTTTATGTAGTTATGTAATAATAATGTACAGTATTAACCTTGTACAGTGGAATTCTACGGTATCTCCCGACAGCTTCTCCATATATTTATGCATAGATGTCTGCTGTTCAGATATAATTTTAACATATTTGACTGGGGTTATTTACTGCTGTAATACTGTCTGTTTCAGTATTAGAGGTGGGAATCTTTGGGCACCTCATGATTGAATCCGATTCCGATTATTGTGGTGACGATTAAAAATAAGAATCGATTCTTGATTCAACACGATTCTTGATTCAAACCGATTCTCGCGATGCATTATATAGTATAATAATTAAACATTTTCAGTTTTAGTTGCTAACGTAAACGTGCAGCGAGTAAGCATGGAGATGGGCTAAAAACTTATTTTTAAAGATTTATTCTTATAAAAGATGTTAAAAAAATTAAACTAAAATAAAAAATTGCAAAGAAACATTTATTTTTTTAAATTATCATCCATCCATCCATTTTCTACCGCTTGTCCCTTTCGCGGTCGCAGGGGGTGCTGGAGCCTATCTCTCGATTTGAAATTGGAATAAATAAGAATCCTGATACTGATGAGAATCTTTTTTTTAGCACCCCTATTCACTATGTTGCAGACCAGCAGTGCTACACTCCAACTGCTTAGCCAAGTTAGCTATCTACAAAGGCTCTCATGTTTTTTCTCATGATTTCTTTCTTTAATTTAATGAAGATCATTGCCTTCTTCTCAACACTGTCCTTCACACTTACTTCCTTTATTCCCATGGTTGGAAAACAACGTTTATGTCCATCTCTAGCTATAAGCTAATGCTAGCAATAAAACCATTTGTTCCGGTCGGATCTTATGGGGTTCACTGTGGCATTTGTTATGCCAACTACTGGCGGGATTCTTGTAACTCAGATTTTTGCTTGCAACTTAAAGCATAACAATTACCCGAGAGACAGCTCTTATCTCAAATGCTCCCCGGGCCTGTGGAAGTTCATCTCCACACTCAATGTAATTGGCCATCGTTCACTGTGAGTTCTTGCCACAAAGCCGAACAATCAACCATTAGATCTACGGAAAGATCCTGGTTCAGTGCAGGCAAAGAGGTGAGAGTTGTGGCAGGACAACTTGTGGCTGCTTTACCATGACTGACGCACAATGGAGGAACAACCTACTTACTCACCAGACCTGACATGGCGCTGTCTGTTTTTTTATCCTCTTTCTCAAGTTCAAGTGGATCGTTAAAAGGCAGACACCAGTAAGGCCATGCATAGGATTCCAAAAGAATATTTCCAGGAGTGCATATACAGTAGACGTGGCAGAGAAAGCTGGGAAAGTGCGGTAGAGTCAACAGGGATTACTTGGAAGGGGGAAACTTGTAAATTGGATGTGAAAGATATCTTTTGTGACACTAATCCTGTGATTTTTTAAGACACACATTATACTTTATGAACTGTATAATATATATATACAGTACTTCACAGTGTGGCGCACCTTATCAGTGGCTTTAAAGTCAGTCTTCTCAAATTCCGCTACTTGCTCTAACAGCTCCCTGTGTGTAAAGAAAACAGCAACAGTTCAAAATGCATTTATATCATTTTCAGATATCACTGATATATAATCATTTGTATCACATGTTATGACATTTATTCACATCCTTGTTTACACAAAAACACCTGTGGCCAAAGAAAGAGCTCAGATGTGGTTTAAAAAGCAGCTAAACGCACGTAGGCAGCTCCCCATGACGGGGCGTATGCGTCCTTTTAGACACTATCAGTCACGTAGCATTGAAAAAAAATGTTTTTTTGCTTCAGAGTTGCATCCACCCATCATGTGCATGTGAACAACTCTCACATTAAAGGTTAGTGAGGTGAAAAGTGACATGAAGTTCACCAAAACATAGTAATGTGCAGGGAGTGGCATCATGGAATGTCAATTTTACCTGGGTTGCAATGCGTGAAATAGCCACATCTAAGCAAGGAAGTGGCATTTGATGCATTTGTTTAGCTGACACGAGTATGACCTCAGCCTGCTGCAGCTTTTTTGATTGCTAATTAGCAAACCACAATGTGTCTCTTGCATGGTTGTTAGGGGTGTAACGGTACACAAAAATTTTGTTTCGGTACGTACCTCGGTTTAGAGGTCACGGTTCGGTTCATTTTCGGTACAGTAAAAACAAATATATATATATATACATTTTTTGGTTATTTATTTACCAAATTTGTAAACAATGGCTTTATCCTTTTAACATTGGGAACACTATAATAATTCTGCCCAAAAATAGAAATAGCTCTGTGTGTGATGGATGTGAGCCACCACTAGGCTGATCAGTGCAACAGCAGGCAGTCATGAACGCTAAGCATAACAATAACATACATTTACAGACAGGGTCGATTGTCAGGGTTAATGTGGTCAACATATATAAAATAAAAACTAAATAAGAAAAGGCTCAGAATGGTTTCTTAACAAAACCTTTCAACATATAAAGTGCTTTTTTTTATTGATTGATTGATTGAGACTTTTATTAGTAGATTGCACAGTACGTACATATTCCGTACAATTGACCACTAAATGGTAACACCCGAATAAGTTGTTCAACTTGTTTAAGTCGGGGTCCACGTTAATCAACATTAAACTGCCTCAAGTTGTTGCTCAGATTAAATAAAATGACAAAACTTTTCTTCTGCACACAAAAAGTGCAACATTAAACAGTTTCAAGTCAACTCAGCCTCAGATTAACTTTTCTTTCCCCCCTCAGCCTTTAACCCTGGTGACTTTCACTCAATCTTCATGTTTTTTGCCAGACAAATCAGTTTATCCACATTGTCTACAGAAAGAGAAATCCTGCTTGCAGTTACAATGTCTCCAGCTGTGGAAAATACCCTTTCACTGGGCATGGAAGCAGGTATGGCGAGGTACTGCCTGGCTAACTTGGCAGTAAGAGGATGTATAGGCTCATTGTTCTTCCACCATAGAAGTGGGTCAAAATCTAGTTTTTAATGCAATATGGTCTTAAATCTGCTGATATAAAAACACCAACGGCATTTGTTATTGCTTTAGCCCTGCCTGACTCGCCGAGGAGAGGCTGCTTGAATGCGGTGTTTGCACTATGCCCGTCTTTCTCTTCGTTGAAGCGATGTTTACTTGGGGGTTGTGCTGCTTCAAATGGGTTAGCATGTTTGACATGTTGGCAGAAGCATACCCTACTGCTGCTGAACAATGTCGGCAAACCGCTTTCGTTTTGTCCGCCTCTCGTCCTCCATTGTTGTATCGCACCGCGAAGCCGAAGTGTTCCCAAACGGGAGATCTTAACGAGGCAAGAGGGTCTTCCAGCTCTGCCTTTTACATGATGTCGTAGCCTAGGCTGACCATATTCTGAAATCCCAAAAAGAGGACACATATACGCGTGCCAAGGTCGGGACTAGGTGAAAATTTGCCAATGATACTCGAACTTGCTTTATAAATAATATATTTATTTAAATAAAGCATTTTTTGTCCTCTGTTGACAGCAGTGTTGGCGCTAGGAATTTTACAAAATGGGGTCCCACAGTAAATTTTTGGGTTCTCACTTTTTTGAAAGTCTTTTGAAAAAAAATTATAAACGTATGCATTATCCTGTTATATCTCACATTCTATATTGTGTTTTGGAAAAAGGCTGTCATAAATGTTACTTCATTCATTAAAAAAACTAATAAAAAAAGAAAACAAATTTGTATACCGGTACATATGTAAATGGATTCAGTTATAAACATTCATTCACTTTCTTCTTTCCTTCATGGATCTAAACTTTACCGCTGCTGGGAGTTTTTTCTATGTTTTTATTTAATAAGTTGTAGGTGTATTTATTTCAGTATAAAAGTGTAAAAAGTGTTATGCTTTGGTCATGAAATGATGATAATGGTGTGCCAGGGCATACATACATTTTATATTTAACGCTTAAATCTCTGGAGTCTACATCAACTTCAGATCTATTGCTCATTTCAAAATGTTTTAGTTTTTTTTATGTTGTTTTTTGTTTGTTTGTTTTTCGCCCTTTTTTGTCAAACAAAACTATGTTTTTAATGGCAAACACACAAAATATGCAAAATCTTCCACTAAAAATATTTTTCTAAGCGGAATATTTGATGTGAAGTAATCGGAACCTTGGATAGGTCAATAATTCATAATAACATTGATTTTGATTCAAAAAAAAAAAAAAAAAAAGAAAACAAATTTGTATACATATGTAAATGTCTTCAGTTATAAACATTCATTCACTTTCTTCTTTCCTTCATGGATCTAAACTTTACCGCTGATGGTAGTTTTTTCTATATTTTTATTTAATAAGTTGTAGGTGTATTTATTTCAGTATAAAAGTGTAAAAAGTGTTTTGCTTTGGTCATGAAATGATGATAATGGTATGCCAGGGCATACATACATTTTATATTTAACGCTTAAATCTCTGGAGTCTACATCAACTTCAGATCTATTCCTCATTTCAAAATGTTTTAGTTTTTTTATGTTGTTTTTTTGTTTGTTTGTTTTCCGCCCTTTTTTGTCAAACAAAACTATGTTTTTAATGGCAAACACACAAAATATGCAAAATCTTCCACTAAAAATATTTTTCTAAGCGGAATATTTGATGTGAAGTAATCGGAACCTTGGATAGGTCAATAATTCATAACATTGATTTTGATTCAATATTATGTTTTGAGCAATGACAGTTTGAAAGAAAGAAAAAAACAGCTTTGTTTTATTAGTCAACATTGCAACTTTTTCTAAATTACATTTCACCTTTAAGCTTTTTTATTTCATTTTTGTTATGTTTTTGTTTATTTTAATAGTATTTTTAGAATGTGCCGTGGGCCTTTAAAACATTAGCTGTGGGCCGCAAATGGTCTCCGGGGCACACTTTTGACACCCCTGCTATAGATAATAAAAAATTCAATCTGATAAAACTATCGATAAAAAGCAGAGCCTGGCGACGCATGCGCGTTTATCATAACTCTCTCGCTCTCTCTGTGCCCCCCCTCCCTCAGGAATGCTGCTGCTCCCACAATTTGTTTTGTTTTTAACCCCTTCTCAACCCTGAACCTACATAGAAAATACACGCAACCCTAACTCAAAATGCCGGACATTTGAGGCATTTAAGAAACTCCGCCCGGACAGCCCCGCGAAAGAGGACATGTCCGGTGAAAAGAGGACGTATGGTCAGTCTATCGTAGCCCGGTCTCTGCTAGCAACGTGCGGCACGCTACTTAATATGTCCATGTGGAAACTCGTTCGGTACACCTCCGAACCGAACCAAAACCCCCGTACCGAAACGGTTCAATACAAATACACGTACCATTACACCCCTTACATTGGGGGTCACCAACCTTTTTGAAACCAAGAGCTACTTCTTGGGTACTGATTAGTGCGAAGGGCTACCAGTTTGATACACACATAAATAAATTGCCAGAAATAGCCAATTTGCTCAATTTACCGTTAACTCTATGTTATTATTAATAATTAATGATATTTATCTTTGTGGAAACACTGATCATCTTAATGATTTCTCACACTAAATATATATATAGAAACAGATAAATATCAATATGCAACACTTTATTTTTATATTTTCTATAAGTGCGCATTTTTCAAATTGAACATTTTCAAATGATCGCTTCTAAGACAGTCTTATGAAATCACAATATCCCATTTTAACTAGCTAGCCACTAACGTTTTTTAACAAATCATGAATTACTTTGCACCATGTTTGTACAAATAATAACTCATATAAAATACAAAAGTCAACTCTCAAGTTTTTAAATAAATCATGTCACACTTTGAACTGGACACCAAATCTGTTATCTGTTTCTTTGTCAGTTAGTGGGAAGCCTGGCATTGCATGCTGTTAACTAGTGTGTTGTACTCTGGTGTGTAACTTGACACTGCAACTCTGAGTGAGTCTTACAGATGTGCATCAGTGAGGTGTGTTCTGTGTTTGTTCTTGATGAAGTTCATGTCAGAAAAGGCTGATTCACAAAGATAAGTTGAACCAAACAGGCGTGCAACCTTCATAGCTGCTGCGCATACACCACTGTACTTTTCTGTGTCAACAAGGCACCAAAAGTTTGGTGCAGCCTAGTGGGCTTTGAGGTGGATGTCATTTTGCAGTGTTACAATTTCAATCTCCACCTGTTCAGCATCCAGGCTGAATGTTGCACTTAACTGCTCAGCAATGCATGATATGTCCACGTTCATGAAAGGATTAGAAATGAACGACACACATGGCTCAAGCTGATCCAGGTCACAGAACCTGTTCTCAAACTCTTGCCCAACTCTGTTTATGACCCGAGAGTACTTTTCTGCAACTTTGTCAAAAGCCATTCTACAGATTTTCTAGATTTGTCAGAATATTTTTTTTTTTAATTTTAATCATAATAAGTTTGAAGAAATATTTCACAAATATTCTTTGTCGAAAAAACAGAAGCTAAAATGAAGAATTAAATTAAAATGTATTTATTATTCTTTACAATAAAATAAAAAAATTACTTGAACATTGATTTAAATTGTCAGGAAAGAAGAGGAAGGAATTTAAAAGGTAAAAAGGTATATGTGTTTAAAAATCCTAAAATAATTTTTAAGGTTGTATTTTTTCTCTAAAATTGTCTTTCTGAAAGTTATAAGAAGCAAAGTAAAAAAAATAAATGAATTTATTTAAACAAGTGAAGACCAAGTCTTTAAAATATTTTCTTGGATTTTCAAATTCTATTTGAGTTTTGTCTCTTTTAGAATTAAAAATGTCGAGCAAAGCGAGACCAGCTTGCTAGTAAATAAATAAAATTTAAAAAATAGAGGCAGCTCACTGGTAAGTGCTACTATTTGAGCTATTTTTAGAACAGGCCAGCTGGCGACTCATCTGGTCCTTACGGGCTACCTGGTGCCCGCGGGCACCGCGTTGGTGACCCCTGCCTTACAGTATATTGATACTAATAAAGTACTGGGGTACTACAAAAGTACTGTGGTAATAATGAATTAAAAAATGTACTATACAGCTTTTGAAAAACACCGGTCCTTTTTTTTTTTCATTGACATGATGGCGCGCCATGTTGACATTGCTGGTAATATTAGCCGAGGTCCATGTGAGTCAACACACACACACAGCGCACTTACAAGCGGAAACACAATGGAGATAGAAGAGGGAGTATGGGCATATTTTGGCTTTGAAACTAGAGATTAAGATGAAGCTATAAACACTGAAGCAGCTAACGTCCCTCCACAGAATATGAGCTACTTCTGCATCACTAATACTCGCCTCAATGGCGACAAATAAACTACGCTTCTTACAAGTATCATCCCTGCAGGGCGAGGAATAGCTAAACATGCTTCACTACACACCGTAGCAGGATACAATTGCTAACAGCTAACAGCAATTTAGTGCTCCCGATTAAAAAAATGGGTGGATCTACACAAATATCAACTGTTAACGATACCAAGTACAAGGCCCGTATATCGTCAATACTACAATGATTACATCAATATTTTTTACTATCACAAAATCTATTTTCATTGTTTTATTATTTATAAACTCAGGAAAAATGTCCCTGCACACAATATAACTTTTATCAGGACCAATGCGTGATTCTGTAACCACTTGGTATTGATCAATACCCAAATTTGTAGTATCACCCAAAACTTTTGTAAAGTATTCAAAACAACGGAAAAATTGGAGCGTAGATAGAGCAAGTTAAAACAAAGTAAACAGATATTAACTGTAAATGAACAAGTATATTAATGATCCATCCATCCATTTTCTGCTTGTCCCTCATAATGTTGGTAAAATAATACAATGGAAATGACACAATGTTACTGCATATGTCAGCAGCTAAGTTAGGAGCCTTTGTAACCCTTTTGCTTACTTAACACTAAGCGAGAAGTTGTCTAGTAGGTTCACTAATATATGTTATTTAATGTGTTCTTAGATTGCAATAAGAAATGTGTATATATGTATTATAAGATTTTATGTTCAAATAAAGCCAATAATGATTTTTTGTGGTCTCCTTTATTGTGAAAAGTATCAATAAGTATCGAAATACATTTTGATACCAACACCGATACCAAAATATACATCTCTTGTCAAACATAAACAACAAGGTTATAATCCCAGAGGCTTTTTAGAAAAAACGCACAACAGCATAGTATCTGTATATGACCTCAACGCTCACCTGTTCTCCAGCTCTGAGATGTCTGTTTGCAGCCGGAGGAAAAATTTTTCGGCCTGGTAGTGGATCTGCCTGAGGAGCAGGACGTTGGTGTGTGCAGTGTTGATGAGCTCCATCTCCATCTCGCCGCGTACCACCGCGTGCAGCCCATCCAGCATATCCCTCACCTCGTCCACGGTGAAGGTTTCCTCCACCAGCCTGTGGACACAAATACAGACACATTAATACAACTGTAAATTGACAAGATCTGTATTATAAATGTGCCTTTTTTGTGCACAACAAGAGTGAACACATGTTATTCCTTATCTTTGCATGTAATATCCTATTGTCAAATTATTATTTTTGCTGACTCAATTAAGGATGTGTATCTCTGACATTTGCATGAGCGCTGTACTGTTCCCCCAAGTCAACAGCAAACCAAACTCCATCCAAAATGAATATGGAAGTCATTCTTAATTGGATTAGTTGCCAATGCCTTCTGACAAAGGCAAGGAACACAATACAGAATGTGAGATATAACAGGATAATGTATACATTGGCAAATAATGCACACACGGGCCTTGACTTTGACACCAGTGGCCTAGGGGAAGAAACTATTCTTTTAACAGGTTGTCGTGGCATACAGTGATTTGTAACGCCTGCCGGAGGGAAACTAAAGAAAATATAATAATAAATAAAGGGCAGAACAAGCACCCACCTGCTGTCTTTGAGTTCCTCGAAGCAGGAGTCCACAGTCTTGAGTCTCAAAATCCGCTTTGAACGTGCAAATCGCATGTAGCTGATCACCTCGTTCTGATGATGCTCATTACACCCAAATTCAGCCTTTGTAAAGGAAATTGGAGCAAAATTAAAAAGCAAATTAATGAAGAAATGGACGCCCTGTCATCGGTATCGGAATAATACTCTCGTTCTTTGTTGTGTTGTTGAAATATTATGTTACATTTACAGTTGTTTACAAACTACTCACACTATTGACCTCATTTTGCTCAAAAATCATCCATCAATTTTTTCTACCGCTTGTCCTTTCAGGGATTGCGGGGGGGGGCGCGCCTGGAGCCTATCTCAGCTACACCCTGGACAAGTCGTCACCTCATCGCAGGGCCAACACAGACAGACAGACAACATTCACACTCACATTCACACACAAGGCCCAATTTAGTGTTGCCAATCAACCTATCCCCAGGTGCGTGTCTTTGGAGGTGGGAGTTTTTTTGATTGATTGAAACTTTTATTAGTAAATTGCACAGTACAGTACATATTCCGTACAATTAACCACTAAATGGTAACACCCGAATAAGTTTTTCAACTTGTTTAAGTCGAGGTCCACGTTAATCAATTCATGGGAGGAAGCCGGAGTACCTGGAGGGAACCAACGCAGTCACGGGGGGAACATGCAAACTCCGCAGAGAAAGACCCCGAGCCCGGGATCGAACTGAGGACCTTCGTATTGTGAGGCACATGCACTATATAACCCCTGTGCTTCATACGAAATAAAATTAAATAAGTGTAATTTTTTGTAGATATTTTTTGTAGTGTCTTACGTTGTTGTATCTATTGTTCACAAATAGGTTTGTTGTTGCTTTTTGTTTGTAAAAAGTGAAAAATAACAGTATCCGCGATACTGACGGGTCCCTGTATTTACATGGTATCGGATCGATACCAACATTTGCTACAGTGATAGCCAGGGTAATTAGCCGCTGAGCTATCTTTAGCCCCGTACCTACAATACACCACAGGTACTCTTAGACAACGTAGCAAAGTATGTTCAGGTTGACACATTCTAAGAAATACTTCTAACTACAAAGGATGAATTACAACAAAAAGATTCTTACCATGGTGGCTGTTGCGCTAACGTTAGCGTCACACATTTAGCTAGCTTGTGGCTCAAACTGACAGGAAAAGTACGTGTGGCCTGTAATTTAAAAAAATACTCCAGTTAGCTATAGTGTAGATTGGCTGTTAAGCTAATTATGTTTAACCAAATAATGAAAGTAAATATGAAGAGAGGTTATACACTATTTTTTAGAAAATAATCTGTCAGACTGACCAGCCAGCAGTGTATTGTAGCTAGTGTTTGCCAGCGAATGCCGAGGTAACGAGCAAAAGCGTCATTGCCTTGGTTACTATCGTTGCGTTCAGGGACCCACGTAAAACATGACACTATGCATCCAAGACGTCAATATTTCGTTACAGCATTAAATGAAATATATAGCCATTCAGACATAGCTATAATAATCATTAAAAAAATGATAGTATGTATAACCAATTAGGTTTTATTTTATTTAACCATATTTCTGCTTAGTTGTTTTCAAATCCCAGACTAAATCTACCAATTTCCTAATGAAGCTCTTAAATACGACATTATGTAGTGTGATACCATAGACATCTATCTAGTCGACTATAAACATCGCTACCCAAACAGTACAGAAAGCCTTGATAGGTCCACGCATGCGCAAACTCTACGTCACTTCCGTTCCAGCAATGTATTACGGCGTCGCATCTGCGACTTCACGTGCTGTAATATTTGAATACTTTTTTTGTATGAAAACAATAGCTTAGTCGTAGTAAAAGAAAACTGTAGATCATTTGGTAAAATGACTGTTTTGTTGTTGTAATTTTCGAACACACCACCAGGGTGTGCACATCAGGGAATCAGTTATTACCACTCTCTCATGCAGTGCGTATGTAAAATTGCTGTCCTCCTGAAGTCTTTATTAAAGCCAAGTTATTCATGCAGCTCGACATGGTTCTTCGTACTGGTAACCACAAACAACAACAAAACAATATTATAAAAATTGATACAGGGTAGATAATTAAAAAAAATCAGGGAGTATTATCACACACAATTTCAACGACTTTCACTCTGCTGTCATTGCAATAAATGACGCACGGGAGCGCCCCTGACTCCCTACCAGAATATTTTATAATGCATTAAAAAATATATATTGAATACATGCTTAATCTGTAGAAAATATGCAACTACAATAAGTGATTGCTTATTATAGTTCAGAACACTTCTCCTGACCACATCCATCCATCCATCCATTTCCTACCGCTTATTCCCTTTTTGGGTCGCGGGGGTCGCTGGAGCCTATCTCAGCTACAATCGGGCGGAAGGCGGGGTACACCCTGGACAAGTCGCCACCTCATCGCAGGGCCCCTGACCACATCACTTTCATATTTTCTACAGAGTAAGCATGTATTCAATATATATTTTTAAATGCATTATAAAATATTCTGGTAGGGAGTCAGGGGCGCTCCCGTTCAAAGGCTTTTATGATTTTAGCCAACATAAGTCGATTTATGTTGGATAAAATCAACAGAATTGATTCAGTTTAAAACCTATGAATGAAAAGGGATTGTTTTCATTGTTTTATTGTTCAGCAGTAAAAAGTACAGTGTATATACTACAGTACAAAAAATACATCATGTTGAACACTTTGCTCCACTGTGCAAAACAACAAGCTGGGCTGCGAGTAGCCAATGCAAAAAATAAAAATGTCAACATCCATGTTGTTAAGAATCACCTTTTCATTCCATGATTGAACACATTTAGGATCATTGTGAAGCGACAATTGGCAGCATTAAATACTAAGTGGAAGTTGCAGCAACGCAATATAAAACAAAAGAAAGGTTTTATCTTTTAAAAAAATGCACTCAAAATGTCCAAATTGAGATGCATTTTTCCAAAATAAACCACCCCTTAATGGATGTTTGGGCACAGGTTGTAGCAAGTAAAGTGTGATTCATCACTCAGCATTTGGATCATGGTAATAAAGTAGGTGGTTGAAGTGCTAAAGCGCTGGAGCAAATCTCAAACTGGGCACGACACACACAAGTGACAAGACACACACACAAACACAGAGGCACAGCCTGCAACATGAGCATGGAGAACAAGGTGGGGGAAGACTACAGCAGACACACGTACATATGACATACATAGGCAATAACTGAGGAATTATTAAGTCAACAGCGTGGTCCTTCCTCTGAGAAGCTGGTGACAAGAGAAGCAGCTACTTCTCTTCGATTGACACTGAAATAAAGGACTATAACCCAAGATTTAAAACTGTTCATGAACACCCCTATTATCTCTTTACAATATTAAAGAGACTATACTATAGGTGGTGCAGACATATCATAATTGGTCATAATGGAAAAAAATACAGTTGGTTGTGTATTTTTGAATTATCTTTTTAATTCCAGCACTTCTGAATTATGCAAAATAACATACCGCTGAGTATAATGTTGATTTGAAGCCATTGAATGACTGATCATGTGATCATTGCCTGGAAACGTGCATCAACCCCCCAACAAAATAAAACAGGCATTATATTCAGGTTGAACAGCCTATAAGTCATTTTAGCTTGATTCTTTATCTAAATAATAAAACAACTACACTTTCTCGTAGCATGTTTCTTCTCTGTGAGGCCACAGTCAATAAACAAATTCATTTGTTTATAAAGACATAAAAACTTTTTTTTAATCACAATTAATAATTTTGTAAAAAAATGTACATCAGAAAAATATGTAGGTGCATCCTCATAGTAAAGACTGTATACATCACTGCGCTCTCTGCCATATGCAGCGTTTTACAAAATAAGACGGCATTGTCTCTAGATGGCAGACCCTTTGTCTCTGTTGATGAAGAGGGTCTCCTGGCAGAAGGGGTTCACCAGCACCACACTGCTACTGCTGTAGTCCCCGTTTGGCGGCAGGCAAGTGTCGTACTCCTGCAAAAATACACCAGTTAGCATAACACTGTGAGTCACTATTCGCCAATAAAAATGAATAAAAGTCAGCGCTTATAAGGTGGGGGTGACTCAGGAGGAGATGATGATGGAAAATGGTAGATAATGGTGAGTCAGGAGAGGCACCATAGCTAACATAACAAAAACTAATGATCTTAATTTGAAATCCAATTAGATTTAGACTAAGTTGCATTATCCTACCAAACAAACACAACATATGGGTGTCACCAGGGGCATCCTACACATGATTCAGCCTCAGCCCCCCTCTCCTGACGAGGAAAAATTGGAGGAATGAAAGAAAAAATAGACATCAGGTGAAATGGATGGTCAATGGAAATAGACATATGTGCCACAAATTGCATCAGAAATGACATAAAATGGCAAAGTTGGCTAGGAGATCCTTTTTACGCTGCTACAGCATCTATAGCCACTAGATGGCAATGTAACCAACAATAAAAAAGACATTCCAGGGCACCTGTTCTTTGTAATTTTGACATGCATGTTGGCATGTCAGGTTTTAGAGACTGTGACATGTAGTCAAGGCAATATTTGGATTAATAAGACAAAGTCAATTGCAGAGGCGTATTAATTCTTGTCACAACTGTTCGACATTAGCAGTGACAGCAGCATCAGACTTGGGCTGTGTCTCAATTTGCGCACTTCCATACTTAACACTATACATACTTACGAGGGATTTCATATCACAGTTACCATGACCCAAATAATCATGGTTATCATTTTTATTGCAGTATTGTTGAATGTGCTCAAAAGTACTTATACACACACTAAAATCTTTGACCAATTTCTTTTTAAACAATTAATAACTAAAATAAATAGACACACTGCCACTATTTTACATGTTTTGTGTTTCTTATGCTTCATTGATAGTGTTTTAGTCTTAGTAATTCATCTGTTTTAATGGCTAAGCTTTTAGTGTGTTAAATATTGGTTTGCACTGAAGCACACTAAGATTTATTTAAATGAAAAGAGCATAACAATAAAATCTTTTATTAATAGGGACGACGTGGCGAAGTTGGTAGAGTGGCTGTGCCAGCAATCTGAGGGTTGCTGGTTACTGGGGTTCAATCCCCACCTTCTACCATCCTAGTCACGTCCGTTGTGTCCTTGGGCAAGACACTTCACCCTTGCTCCTGATGGCTGCTGGTTAGCGCCTTGCATGGCAGCTCCCGCCATCAGTGTGTGAATGTGTGTGTGAATGGGTGAATGTGGAAATACTGTCAAAGCGCTTTGAGTACCTTGAAGGTAGAAAAGCGCTATACAAGTATAACCCATTTATCGTTTATTTATCATTTAATATTTATCAATTTTGGTGGGCATTTTAGCGTCCTACTCTGTTTCAAAGGTCCTTGAACGCACCGTACAAAAACCTCTGTCTGGTATTCCTGAGTATAAAACAGTCACTCTGTCCTAAGAGAGTACAGGTTCACTGTGCACAATTGGATATGTTAGTTGCTCAGACAACAATGTGTTTATATGAATTTATGTAGTTTTCTAATGGGGAAATACGTTAATGTCTCTTGTTTTTATGTTAGCATTTAAACTAGCGAGCTGGAACCAGTCAGTCTGCGAGTCCGTTATCAAAGTGCAGTTATCATTTAACGTTTTTAGATATTTTTTTATTTAAAATGATAATACCAACGGAAGTTTTGCCGCAGTTCATTGTTATATCCCTAATACTTACACTAGCATTTTAAGAGCAGAAGTGCAGTGCGTCATCAGTATAGATGTCGCATTCGATGTCATAATTTGTACATATATTGATGTGTTCTGACGGAAGTGATTCATTTGAGACACAGCCTGAGAGATATTCCAAAGCATCAATATAAGCAGAATAATTGTTAATTAGTGCCTATGGACCCTCCCCACCCCCAACAAACATCATCATGTAGTTTGTTCCAGGATTTCTTTGCCCGAGGCCTGCTGCTGACTGAATACATTGATTCTGGTGTTGTTTCCATTCTGCTGACTGATAGCGCAGCCTCAACTCAACACAGTCTCAACTGAGTGTGGGCGCTTTTGTACCTCGCTCTCCAGAGTGTGAATTTCCCTGGGCAGCTCCACAGCATGCCTGCTAAAGTAGTCCATGGTAATGGCATTGTTCCAGTAGCTCAGGTTGTTCTCCTGACCCGACGATTTCTTCCTCCTCCTCATGCAGCACACGGTCAGCAGCACGGCTACGACAGAAAAAAAAAAATCACTGGTCACTGATTTTAGTGGATATAGTGGATTTGTGTCTAATTCAATGCTAAGGCCATTTTAGCCAATCAGAAGCCTCAAGAACGTACTTTTCAAAAAAAGCACAATATTTAAAAAATTAACTGTTTGACTTACAGCAGGTCGACACAGGCACACTAATGGCCAGCACGATCCACACAATGTCCATCCGACTCAAGCAGATGGTGATGCGGGATGAGGGCGAGTCTACTGTGGGCCCTGAGCTGTTGTCGGCGGTCCAGGGGTCCTTTGTGGTGGCGGGGACTTGCCTGTTCAGGAAGCTACCGCTGTCTGTGGATGGACGCTCTGAGTGGCTGCTTTCCTGAGCGGGCGTATCATTGCGGGCACTGCTGCTGTTGGATGGCGCCCCCACGTGTGCTGTCCCTCGCCCGGGTCCAAGAGGGTCATTGTCTGTGGTGTTAGGGAGGGCGGGTGGGAGCGTGACCCTGGCGGTGTCATTGGTTGTCAGGTGGTTAGTTGGGCTCAGCGTAGGGTGGAATTCTGTGGAGAGAGCGGAGGTGGGCACAGAGGAGGTTTGATTCTCTGATGGATTATTTCCAGGAGTGATCGACTCTGCCTTAGGCGCCAACAGCAGCTCATCCGTTGGGGGCTCAGTCTTATCGGCATGCACCTCCCTCAGGGTGATGGCGTGGTGTCCCTGAGCATGCTCCCTGATGGACCGAAGACCTTCATCCTTATCCTCTGGACTCTTCACAGGAAGTGAGTTCTCCCTTCTCAAGTTGTGCCTGTGGGTAGTCAACGCGTTTGGGACAACAGTAACCAGGTCATGAGCGAGAGGTTCTACTAGGGCCCGTCTGGAGGGTTGAGTGGTGAGACGCCAGAATGAGAGGTGGCGGATGTTTGTTGGTCCAGGACCCCTTTTGAGCGACCACTCCCCGCTGCTGGATCCTTCCCTGTGCCAGTCCAGGTGGAGAGGCTCAGCGGCAGACAGGACGTGGTTGCTGCTGCTGCTGCTGCTGCTGGCAGTTGCCATGGTGACAGAGTCCTGGGACATATGGCCGAGGTACAGCTCCTGTGCTGATGACACCAGTACTGCTGGCAGTGCTAGAAAGGCGAGAACACCTGCAGAGACACAAAAAGGACCAATTCTTTATGTTCTTGCCTTTACGTGCCCATGCACAATTCCTTTCCGAGACCCCTCCTTCCGTCTTGCAATCCACAGGAGACGCGGTCTTGTTGTGCATTCATTACACACCTCCGCCTTTAATCTACTGTGTTCTTCAGTCCTCTCGTTTAATGAGATTGCTTCATTAACCGCACGGCGCACTGGACCGTGACATGTCGTCGGAGAGCAACGATGAGGCTGCCAAATCGTGAGCTCGCCAATCAGACCCCTTGCTTGCCTGTGGCATCATTATCACTGTGGTGCTGCTTCAAATACAAGTTGCAGTGGGAGCTGTTTCTAATATTTTGACCCCCAAAGATGACCAACCAGCAAACTACAGCCATGTCATTGTAATCGATGTTTAGACAAGAATAAAACAAATGTGTGACAGATTAGTCATTCATTTCCAATTTATTGGCACACAGTCTAGCATAGCTATTTAAGGTGAATCTCCCATTGGAGCCTTGCTGTGTATTTAAGCTGTCGGCATGGCGACCATGTGACATGACAGGATAAGAAAGGTATTATCATATATTATCAAATATTGGATTTCCTTCAGAATGTAAGGTCATTTAAATCCCATTGGAGAGGGAACTCTTTACATTCTGGTCAGTAATGCACACTAAGAGAAAAACGTAAAGACACCTAATTTTTGATTTCCACAGAGGACCAAAAACCCCAAAGCCAAGATGCAATTGCAGTGGTATCTCGGTTTTCATAGGCCCCACTTTTCGTATGATTCCATTTAGGGGTGCACAAAAAGAATCGATTACTCTCTGAGTCGCGATTCCTATTCATTCTGATTCTAAATTGAGTTATAATGTTCAAAAATAAATAAAAAAAATAAACATTCATTCTAAGAATTTTTTTTAGAATAATTAATTTCTAAAAATATGTTTTTAGGTCATCACCATGCAACCAGAAGGAGCTTTTCTAACCTGCTACCTGTTTTTAAAAAGTTTAATTATAATTATTATACTAAACAATACATTGCGAGAATCGATTTTGAATCGAATCGTCACCCCAGGAACTGGAATCGGATCGACTCCTTAGGTGCCCAAAGATTCATACCTCTAATTTCATTTCACGATTCCTCGGTTATC
>NC_084554.2:35812500-35855000 GCF_033978685.3 Nerophis lumbriciformis | reverse complement strand
GTGATTCAATTATAAATAAAGATTTCTACACCTAGAAGTAATAATCAACTTAAAGTGCCGTCTTTGGGGATTGTATTAGAGCTCCATCTGGATTCATGAACTTAATTCTAAACATTTCTTCACAAAAAAAAAATCTTTAACATCAATATTTATGGAACATGTCCACAAAAAATCTAGCTGTCAACACTGAATATTGCATTGTTGCATTTCTTTTCACAGTTCTTTTTGACAGACATTTTAGTGACAAACCTGAGCTTGTGCTTCACGGAGTTTATGAACTTACATTCATATTTTGTTGAAGTATTATTCAATAAATATATTTATAAAGGATTTTTGAATTGTTGCTATTTTTAGAATATTTAAAAAAAATCTCAAGTACCCCTTGGCATACCTTCAAGTACCCCCAGGGGTACGCGTACCCCCATTTGAGAACCACTGTACTAGGTCATAAAATCAGTGTCAGTTGAGTCGGTCCATAGGTTGCCTGTAGGGATTTTTAATGTCCAGCAGACGTCAGTATTTAGTGACACAGTATCGACACAGTATCAATACAGTTTTGCAATGTGTCGAAACGCTTCATGAGGCCTCATCAACCCATCACTAATATATATATATATATATACCGTATTTTCCGGACTATAAGTCGCAGTTTTTTTTCATAGTTTGGCCGGGGGTGCGACTTATACTCGGGAGCGACTTATGTGTGAAATTATTAACACATTACCGTACAATATCAAATAATATTATTTAGCTCATTCACGTAAGAGACTAGACGTAAAAGATTTCATGGGATTTAGCGATTAGGAGTGACAGATTGTTTGGTAAACGTATAGCATGTTCTATATGTTATAGTTATTTGAATGACTCTTACCATAATATGTTACGTTAACATACCAGGCACGTTCTCAGTTGGTTATTTATGCCTCATATAACGTACACTTATTCAGCCTGTTGTTCACTATTCTTTATTTATTTTAAATTGCCTTTCAAATGTCTATTCTTGGTGTTGGGTTTTATCAAATAAATTTCCCCAAAAAATGCGACTTATATGTTTTTTTCCTTCTTTATTATGCATTTTCGGCAGGTGCGGCGACTTATACTCCGGTGCAACTTATACTCCGAAAAATACGGTATATAAACACACGTATATATACACATACATACATATATATATATATATATACACACACACACACACACGCACACACATATACATACACACACACATATATATATACGTGTATATATATATATATATATATATATATATATATATATATATATATATATATATATACACACACACACGTACATACATACGCATACACACACACACACACATACATATATATTAGAGATGCGCGGATAGGCAATTATTTCATCCGCAACCGCGTCAGAAAGTCGTCAACCATCCGCCATCCACCCGATGTAACGTTTGATCAGAACTGCATCCGCCCACCATCCGCCCGTTGTTATATATCTAATATTAATAAAAAAAATTTAAAAAAGGGTGAAAACTACGCGAATTGCACCTTGTGCAGACAAGATTTTTCGATCGGACACGGAGGAATTAGCGATGTAAAAGACCACGTTGGGACAAAAAAACACAAGTCTAATGCCGTTGCTAGCGATACAAGTGGAAAACTTTCAACGTTTTTCGTCGCCCAAACAGATTCTTTGGATGTGATAAATGCCGAAGTTTTATTTACGGAGGCAATAATTGAGCATGGACTTCCAATCGCACTGGCTGATCACATGGGACAGTTAATAATGTAATGCAACCTTTAAAAATCATTACGCGGTGATCGCGATCCCAAAAATAAACTTTTCTTGCATGATAATGTCCAGAAAAATTCGCTTTATATTACTATAGAGTCCTTTTAACGAATGAGTTTGATGGTTTATCACAAACCTTAAATGAAAGAAGTCCTTTGTTCTCCTGCACCATGCAAGCGCAATCCTGTCGGCTGTATTTCACAGCACGACATACTGTAAAAAGTGTTTATACTATTTATACTTTCAATTAACAAATTGAAGTCTTGTGAAAGGTTGACAGGATAACTGGCATTAACTGTCAAAATAATTTCAAACTATTGAAGTTAGCTTACAGAATAAACATGTCAATCAACCCATATGATTTTTGCTGTAATATTTTTGTTTTGAAAAGTCACTGTGACTGATAGAAAAGTGATGGTTTTAGCAACATTTTAACCTGTCTGAATGCTAATAGTCA
This sequence comes from Nerophis lumbriciformis, assembly GCF_033978685.3. Lineage (NCBI taxonomy): Eukaryota > Metazoa > Chordata > Actinopteri > Syngnathiformes > Syngnathidae > Nerophis > Nerophis lumbriciformis. The sequence continues at coordinate 35,852,767 of NC_084554.2, read as the reverse complement.
TTTTGCGTCGGGGGGCGAAGCCCTGAACCCTCCACCAGGACTTTGTCCTGGACCTACCGGGGCCTGCGGCCCTTGGACCCTGGCTACTAGGTTTTTCTGATTTAAAAGTTGGCAGGTATGGTGAGGTTATAAAGCTTTTGCCTGTTAAAGAAAGGAGACTGATCCAATGCACAGACATTCGCGTGCCACGCTGTCACGACCCAGACGCACACCAGTGCGCAATCATATGGGAGCCGCGCTGAGCGCACCTCCAAGCGCGTCTCGCTGCCGGCGACGGCCAGATATGGGCCCACGCTCCAGCGCCATCCATTTTCAGGGCTAGTTGATTCGGCAGGTGGGTTGTTACACACTCCTTAGCGGGTTCCAACTTCCATGGCCACCGTCCTGCTCTCTATATCAACCAGGGTGAGCCCCACCCCTTTCATGAGCGCACTACGCGCGGAGTGACCCCTGTTACGCGCCCCCGGCAACAGGGGTGGCAAGCAGGTAAGCTGCGCGGGCGGAGCGCGCGGAGTGACCCATGTTACGAGCCCCCGGCCACGGGGGTGGCGGGCAGGTAAGCTGCTTACCTGCTGCGCGTGACGCCGGCCGCGGCGAAAGCGGACGAGGCGGGGTGTCGGTGCGGTGGGCGCGGTAGTGACCCTGGACGTGCGTCGGGCCCTTCTCGCGGATCGCCTCAGCTACGGCTCCCGGTGGGGCCCTCTCGGGGGAAGGGGCCTCGGTCCCGGACCCCGGCGAGGCGTCCCTTCTCCGCTCCGTAAAAGTGTCCATCTCTTTTCTTTTTTTTTCTTCTGTTGTGGCATATGCAGCAGGTGCCTGCTCGTTTTTCGTATGTGGGTAACAACATTTAACTATGTACCGAATTGGTTTAACTGCCACCCGCAAAAAAAAAAAAAAAAAAAAAAAATTAATCCGCCCGACCCGACCCGCGAGCGGATAAAATCTTAGTTTTTTTAATTTCATCCGCCCGATCCGCGGATAATCCGCGGACTCCGCGGTTGTGTCCGCAAACCGCGCATCTCTAATATATATATATATATATACACACACACACGTACGTACGTACATACATATACATATATATATATACACACACACACATATATATATATATATATATATATATATATATATATATATATATATATATATATATATATATATATATATATATATGTATATACACACTCACACACACACACACACACACACACACACACACACACACACACACACACACACACACACACACACACACACACTTGTGAAACTGACCATAGAAACAAAGTGAAAAATAGCGATCTCATCATATTATTATGGATCCGATTCCGGTACAAGCCTGTTATCGGTCATACCAATATTTGGGTCGATTTGCCCACCTGCAGTTTGAATATTGTTTGCATATTTCTGTCCCACATATGTAAAACCTCCATTACTATTACTATCATCATTATTATGAATTAACGAGAGCTAGCTTAAAGTATAAGCTAACTCAACTGTCCAAGGGCTAGCTTATTTATGATGTACTATAACACTTATCCCATAATATTCTCATTGCAAATTTCAATATGCTTCAAGCCACGACATATTACAAGTCTGGACATATTTTGTGGACTTTGTGAAGAGTTTAAAAAGCCAAGGAACAAAGCGATGTCGTGTGTATGTAAGTGTGAGTGTAAGTGTGGTCAGGCAAGTGTCAACACTGGCTGGTCCACTCGCGTGGAGAAATAACTCCGCCGACATATCAACATTGTTCAACACAGCTGTAGCTCAAACTCAGTTCAAGAATGTCCAATAACGCCCGATAAAGTCATGTCACGACGTTCGAATTGCAAATTACATTAACAGTTATTTTCACAGCGGTACCTGACTCACCTCAAACTCTCGCCGCTGGATGACTTGGATCAACCGGTGTCAAACAATTCTATATAATACAGACCACTTCCGGTATAGGGGTAAAAATAAAAGCTTTAAATCGAGCATGTGCAGATGTTGACCGTGTAAAAGAGTTAAATGATCAATGTCAACCTCAAATACAAAACTTGTAAAAGTTAACAGACCAGAATGCACAACGCTGGAGTGTTTTACGAATATATATTTCCCAATATACATATTTGTTTTGAAAATAGCCCTTCCATTTCCGCCTTTGTTTTAGTGTTTCGGCAACTTTTCGATGGGGCATCACAGTGCTCCCGTCTCTGCGCATGCGTAAAAGATGCTCCATGAGTCTTGACTCGAAACGTTGAGGGCGGAGCACGTACCGTTAGAATGATGCCATGACCTTCACTTTAAATAGAAAACCTTATTAAATATCACTCAAGGGATGGCTAGGACATTTTGTGGATACTACAAGTTGTTTGTCTTTGGAGTCAGTCACTAAAATATTAAGTACAGGCTATTCTGAGCGGTAGTCATCGTTATTATCATTACTGATCAATTATGGATGTTGGATCTTTATTTTGCAGTATTTAGTGCTTGAATTTAATTATTCTGAATTAATTAATTTGATTTCATTAGGATTACATTTGTTTTTTTTTTTAATCTGTTTAGTTTAAGTATGTTCTTGTTTGTGTGTTTTGTGTCATTTAGGCCAGTGCTATGAAAAAGGCTGTCAAAAAGGGACCCGGGTGGGTATATATGTATATATTTTTTTTTAGAGAGGCACATGTTTTTAGTGCAACAGTGGCTTTTTCTTTTTCTTTTGGGTAACGGTTTAATTTGAAATTTGTTTACGTTTTGGTGATTACGATTGGTTGCTCGCGTGCTTGTGATCGTTGCAAAAAAATAAATTGATTCATGCATGGTTCTCCTTTGTGTTTATTAACCATATAATGCATTAAAACATATATGAAAACAAGCAGTGGATGTCGTCATATAGCAGTGCTTTGACGATCAAAGTTAGTGATGTGTGCATGGTTTGCCATTTGAAGTGTGCAGTGTCGACAATGGTTTTGTTGCTGTTGTTGTCCTCCTGTCAATCAAAGGGGGAGGGCACTCGTGCTACTAGCAATAGCATTTAGCCGGGCTGTGACCAGAGCAAAACAGGAAGTCGAACAAAGTTGCTGACTAATTTCACTTTCCACCCTTAGCCTGCACTTGTTTGAAGAAAAAAACGCGGACATGAGTTCTTCTGGCTCCCCGGTAAGCGTTTAAAATAAGTCGCCAAGTGTTGCAAAGTGACGTTGAGGAGCGCTAGGATGTTAGCTTGCTGAGTCCGTTAGCTACCTGCTAGCTGTTATGCTAACGCCTTGTTTGACAGGCGCAACATACGAGGCTAACGTCAAACATATCTCTTCCTTTTGTTAGAATTACATTGAAGTTAGGATTACGCTCTGTGAATGTACACATGTTGCAACCGACACTTGGTGTAGTTTTAAAGTGCGAATGCTTCGTCTGAAATTTTGAAGGACAAAATGCGTGTGCATGTCGTTGTCAGCGCACTTAGTTCAAACTGTGTTAAAAGCCGATTAAAATGATGCTATCAGAAACAAATTGCACCTTGAATAAATTAGAATATGGAACGTATTGAGGAAATTGTAATGTGCTAATAAATATATGCGTTTTACACAAATAACACACTTATTTCCTAATATCTTTTCGGACCTGTTGTAAGGAGAAACTGGAAATATGTGATGTACTATTTTGCAATTGTATGAATGTTCGAAATAAACCTAAACCATAACCATAATAACCAATATGATCCAGTTTAGTAAACGAAACTGCCTGATAGTAGAATCATCTTTGTGTCATCTACCAATTCTACATGTTTTTAACAATTGTATTAATCACACATGTTTAGCTGGACTTTACCGGTACATATTGAACATATTAAGTGAATAAATGATTAGTAATTGTTGTGATACAAAGAAGGTATAGGCATCTCTATAAACAAAATAACTTTGTATGCATGTTCGTTATAAACTAAACCAAGGCCAGGGAACCTATGGCTTTTCAGAATCAGAAGAGATTTTATTGCCATTGTTTGAGAACGGGTTCACAAACTTGGCGCAATCGTGCAACATAAAACACATACAACACAGAATAGAATAACATGAGCTGTAACTGAGCTATCAGATCTTGTTATTGTTCATGTGTCTGATGACCGAGGGGAAAAAAACTGTTCAGGTGGCGGGAGGTGTGGGTCTGGATGGACCGTAGTATCCTGCCTGAGGGGAGAGGGGAGAATAGTTTGTGTCCAGGGTGAGAAGAGTCAGCTGTGATCCGACCCACACACCTCCTGGTCCTGGAGGGGTGGGAGTTTGCAGCCAATCACCTTCTCAGCAGCACGTACCATGCGCTGCAGTCGATGCTTGTCCCGGACTGTGTTTTGAGCCAGATGTGGGTCTTTTGATGACTACATCTGGATTGCAGATTAATCATAAAATATTCTCGTTTTTGTGAATCTATCCATTCATTCTCCACTGCTAGAGTTCAGGCCAGGGTTTGTCTCCAGCAACCTGCAGGCCAATCACAGCTACATGTGTCGCGGGGTCAAAAATTAAACGCCCCGCCTTTTAAACAAATATTCATCTTGATAATTTATCTTTTTGCATCTATTTTGCAGACAATAGGGGAGTTATTCCACACACTTGCCGAAATGGGCTTCACAGAGGAGCAGATCCAAGCAGCTATGCAGGCTGGGCATTTTTCTGTAATGGAGGCAGCAGAGTGGTGAGTTCACATTACCTCCTGCACCGCATATCCTTTTTTTGGTGTTTTTAGCCGTGTTAGCAAGAGACTCTCCCTCTGTGTCCTGATAGGCTCCTGCAGGGTCAAGATAATCCACGACACCAGTTGTTCAAGCAGTCATCTCAGCCAGCTGAAACTGCCTTTTCAGCTTTTAATCCACCTAAAGAGTCAGCAAGCACGTCTGAGTCTTGCATGCCCGATGCGGTCTGTCAAGGTATGGCACCCAAGCAGTTTTAAGTTATTCATAATTTAGTCATCTAAATTGACCGTCTAGTTGTAAATGTTTTTGTTTTACGAATTTGAATTAACGAGAATTTCATTACATTGGATAATAATAGGATGACTCGCCTGCAGATGCCACTTCAAATTAATTGTTTTTATCTGAGATAATCGCTCGTCAACATGCATTTGTTTCACTGTTAATTTTGTAGACTAAAAAAATGTTTGTCTTAGTTATCGTCAACAACTTATTTTCCCCTGACTAAAATAGGACAATAAATGATCAAAACAAATGCACATTGTCCAAAACATTGACAAAATTAATCGACAATTTAGTCAAAAACGAGACGAAAATGTTGACAGACGAAATCCAAACATATTTAATTTTGTCTTAAGGCGAGTACCGGTAAGACAATTTAGGAATCTTTTCAATCACAGTTGCACGTGAGGGGCGGGGGTATCTTTATAAGGGACAGTGTTTTCATTTTCTTTTTGCTAGGAAAACGAGACTGTATTGTTACACACCTCAATATAATATGACTTGTACACCTGGAGAAAAAAAAAAGTGAAGAGAAGACATATGTAAGCACTTCACTTTGGCCGCAGTAGACAACAAGACACGTTGTAAACCCTGTGGCGTGATTTTCTCTGGTAAAAATAAAACCAACTCGAAGTGCTAATCGTCAGGACATCTACACAACAGTAACGAGGCCGAAGCTGATATTTCGAAATGACTCACACTGTACTGAATTACTGTTAAAGACGGTAGAGCAGGAGCATGACCCCTTACTCTACCACTATTTTTGTAGTACACCAAGGGCAAGCTTGCCGCCAGTATAATAAGAAAGATACCCGGACAGTTTCCTTTATTCTATGTCCTCGGCACACTGTTCAGCTATTAATTGCGCAACACTTGACAACCCATAGAAGAGATTTGTCATTTTTCCAGCGACCACACACTGACAGACATTTATGTGATCTATCTATCTATCTATCTATCTAAAACATTGATGAATTTAGTCGACTAAACCTAATCAATTTAGATGATTAAAAATAATTAAAACTAATATACAGTTTTGTCAAAAGATTATGACTAAAACTAAATTTAAAAAACTGCTGTCAAAATTCACAGTGATTTGTTTTGAGTACATATCTTGTTTTTCATTTTGTTGACAAAAACTGACCAATTACTACAGATATTTCTGTTTCTACAGCAAGCGGCTCGTTAGTGCCGACACTGGCGTCGTCCCGAGAGCTGCCGCCGCTGGAGTCGCGCATCAAGCAGGACAAAAGTGACTTTGAGGAGCAGCAGAGGCAACTTGTCGCTCAGGCGGCCAAGGCGGAGAGGAGGCAGAAGAAACAGGTGGGAACCAGCACAAAAAGTACCACCCAGAAATGGGTCTAGTCAACACGCATTTCTGAAGCGGATGTCTTGTTTGTATTTTTTCGCTCAAGGAACGGGAGTTGGTGCTCAAGCGCATCGCAGAGGATCGCAGGTGCTTGCAGGAGAAGAAGATACATGGTGGCGCCGTCACAGAGGGCTCTCCCCTCAATGGCTGTCAAGCCCAAAAGCTTGGAGGAAAGGTTGAGACTAATGTGGACAACAACTGTATCCTCATGGTGAGGGTTCAAGCATACGGGACACACCCCCACTGCCCGCCAAATTAAAAGCTCTCTCCTTTGCGCAGATTCGCCTGCCGTCCGGTGAGTCCGTGCGTGAACGCTTTCCAGCTGACGCCCCTCTGCGCAGCGTAGTGGAGCATATCACCGGACGTTACCCCACCCTCCCCACCTTCTCTCTCCTCCAGGGGTTCCCACGCAAACGCTTTGGGGAGGCGGAGCTCGCTTTCTCACTGCGTTCCCTCGGCCTTACGCCCAACGCGGCTCTGTGTATTCAGACAAGCCCCCCAGACACTCCACAAGACTCGTCCAGCCCCGCGGAGCCGCCGCTGCCCCCCTCGGTCGGATGCGGAGAGCAGGAGCCCTTTGAGGCAGAGCCTGCACCGCATGTCCAAAACCAGGAAGAGGCAGACCTTCTCACACCACCTCCACTACCTAACCAGATATGGGAAGAGGCCGTCAACCTTGCAGGGATCCCTGGAGGTGCTCCTCTGCATGGACCGTCTCACTTTTGGGGTCAGTCTTATTTTATAACCGTGATATTCTAGAAAAAGGAAGTTAAATAACCATGTTTTTTATCTGTAAATGTTATCACACAGCTGTGTCGGTTTAGTGGCCTAATTCTACATCCATCAGGTTATTAACATGGGGCTGTTATACAGGGCGAGGCCAGAGATTAGTTGCTGGCAATCCAGAGGAAGTGGCCATAGTAGAACTGGAAGAGGAAGAGGAGGAAGAAGACGAGGGTGAAGTCCCACACATGCTTAACGGTACCATTTTTGTCTTTGCTTACTGCTTTGCCCTATACTGGTTTGCACAAAATATTCAGAAATATTTGGGATAATGTTAACGGGTTATAGCCTGTGAGCCCTACTCGCAACTACAGTGGAACCTCAAATTACGTACTTAAATTAGTTCTTGCATATGGTTTGTACATAACCAGGGAAGTTGGCACGTTGTGTAAATCTAAAATAAAAACAGAATACAATGATTTGCAAATCCTTTTCAACCTATATTCAATTGAATAGACTGTAAAGACAAGATACCTAACGTTCGAACTGGAAAACTTTATTTTTTGCAAATATTAGCTCATTTGGAATTTGATGCCTGCAACATGTTTCAAAAAAGCTGGCACAAGTGGCAAAAAAGACTGAGAAAGTTGAGGAATGCTCATCAAACACTTATTTAGAACATCCCACAGGTGAACAGGCTAATTCGGAACAGGTGGGTGCCATGATTGAGTATTAAAGCAGCTTCCATAAAATGCTCAGTCATTCACAAACAAGGATGGGGCGAGGGTCACCACTTTGTGATCAAATGCGTGAGCAAATTGACAATGCAAAGCCACGTGTTACTAGACTGGCCTGCCTGTGGTCCAGACCTGTCTCCCATTGAAAATGTGTGGCACATTATGAAGCCTAAAATACAACAACAGAGACCCCGGACTGTTGAACAACTTAAGCTGTACATCAAGCAAGAATGGGAAAAAATTCCACCTGAAAAGCTTCAAAAATTGGTCTCCTCAGTTCCCAAACGTTCACTGAATGTTGTTAAAAGGAAAGGCCATGTAACACATTGGTGAACATGCCCCTGTGCCAACTTTTTTGCAATGTGTTGCTGCCAATACATTTTAAGTTAATGATTACAACGGTTTTGGGGTTTGTAAATCAAAAAGTTTGTATAATGAAGCAGAGTTCCCCATAAGGACCAATGTCAACCAGTGGTTGTAGCCTCGACAAAAGTCTATATTTTAGTTTTTAAAAATGCACATTTTGAAGACACTGTGTTTGTGTATGTGTGTGTGTATATATATATATATATATGTGTGTGTGTGTATATGTGTATATATATATATATATTTTACATTAAACATACAAACATAAGGAGATAATGGATCAACAATCTCTATTATCAAAACAACAATGGCAAGCTAAACTGTCAACGCACGCGCATATAAAGTTCCCTTTGGTGCGCTCAAAAATTTGACCATTTTGCTACAGTAAAAAAAAAAAAAAAATTTTTATCTTGCTGTTGGCGCATGTTTGTGGCGTGCAACTGACGAGGAGGCAGCAGAGACATGAGGCGCAGAAGGGGCAGTGTGTTGCAATGTTAAAGAGAGTCCTCTTCTCTCTAAGTCTGAGTCTAAGGCTGTTTTTTCTTTTTCAAACCCATATTGAGTAAACAAAATAGACAAAACTTGGTGAATAGTGAGAAAAGAAACATGAGCTAAAGCACTGTGAAGAGGCGGCAGAGTAACGGACTGCGTAAACAGGATGTGACGTAGGGGGCTCTGCCTCTCCAAAATGGCTGCGCTCCATGTGTACTGTACTGCACAGGAAGTGGTGCCCTAAGGGTTCCAGCAGTACTCAAAATGAATAAATGACGTTTTCGTACACAGAGGCATGGTTCGCACACACAGGCATATTTGGCTCAATCTAAAAGTTCGTAAATGAAAAGGTTCGCAAAAAGAGGGGTTTGTAAATGTAGGTTTCACTGCACAGTACTTGCAGCCAATCGGACAGACTCTAAGTATGATGTAAGAACGTGTGTGCGCCAAGAACTCATTCCTGTCTGAAGTTAGAACAACATGTTGATTGGAGGTGTGTGATAGTCATTTAGGACAGACTTTGGTCTTATGGTGTGTGTGATTGACAGGAATGCCCAGGCTGCCTTTCTTGCCGGAGACCAGGAACCGTAGAGGATTTCAGTCCAGACACCTCTGGCCAGAGCAAGGCAATCGACTTAGGTGAGTGTCCGAGTATCACCACTCCTCTAAGTGCAACGTTCTTAAGTCACGTGTGCATCAGGGAGCATCCAGAAGAGGAGCCAGCTGTACCGGAGGCAGCAGAGGGTCAGGTGGCGCCTGTAGCCGCTGGTCTGGCTGCTGTGGAGCGTTTCCAAAGAGCGGGGCAGCAAGAAGACCCTCATGCCACACACGGACAGCCCTTACCCCCCAAAAGACCCTTCAAGACTCCCAGCGTTCCTTCCCTCTGTTCCTCCGCCACGCGAGCCACCGTCCACCTCATGACTGGTGAGAGTGACATTGTCACACTAACACATTGTGCGTGTTCTGGCAATGCTTACTTAATGGGGACATCGCTCTGTTTACACAGTCACCTTTTGGGGACCTCTGACGGTATGGGGACAAAAAAACAGGTGCCCTAAAGGGAAACCTTTTTAAATGATAGTCAGATCCATTCTGAAGATGCCTAAGTGATAGGGGTGTAACGGTACGTGTATTTGTATTGAACCGTTTCGGTACGGGGGTTTCGGTTCGGTTTGGAGGTGTACCAAACGAGTTTCTAAGCTAAAGTCTTAACAAGCTGCTTTGCTTCTTCTGCCTCTGTCTCAGCACCCAGCATTGTCCCACCCACACAACCATCTGATTGGTTACATACAAAGCGGTAACAGCCAATCAGCAGTGCGTATTCAGAGCGCATGTAGTCAGTGCTTCAGCGTCGAGCAGATAGGTGTTTAGCAGGTGAGCATCAGGCAGCGTACTTTCCCCAAATTATAATAAACACCTCCCAGTCAACTACTAGTAACATCACTATGAGCCCGTTGACGTTCTAGAAACTTAAACTGCAGCTCAGCTCGCTCGCAGTCCTGGCTTGAGGTGAAGGCTAATTAGCTTTTAGCGTAACGTCACATGTTGATAAAAATATAACATTTAAATAATAAAAATCAACTACAGGCTTCCCAAATGCTGTAATAAATTAAGCATGATGAGTTGACTTGAAACTGTTTAATGTTGCACTTTTTATATGTAGAAGAAAAGTTTTGTCATTGTATTTAATCTGAGCAACCACTTGAGGCAGTTTAATGTTGATTAACATGGGCAGAATTATTATAGTGTTCCCAATGTTAAAAGGATAAAGCCATTGTTTACAAATTTGGTAAATAAATAAGCAAAAAAATTATATTTTGTTGTTTTCTTACTGTACCGAAAATGAACCGAACCGTGACCTCTAAACCGAGGTACGTACCGAACCTACATTTTTGTGTATCGTTACACCCCTACTAAGTGATTTTTATTACATTTTTACTTTAAAGTATGATTCACATTCAGAATTTTCCATCCTTCCATATATGGTAGTTGGAGTTGCAGACAACTTCATTACTGCTAAATAGCAGTTTTCAGTAATGTCACAGAAGATGCAGGATTTGCTTTAACATTTAAGTGGTGAAACTTCCTATAAGAGGATAGCTGTAGTGCTGTATTCTGAGGATCATGTCATATTTAATTTGAACTTTTTTTTTTTTTTTTTTTTTTAAATGGTCCTCAGTAGTCATGTACAAATTTGTGTGAATTATGCAAAATTATTTAAATTTGGTCCCCATGAACCATATTAACTCTTTTTTCCCCAGGGTCCCCAGTAAGAATGATCAGCACATTACTTCATCAATCCAGAGATTTAAAGACGTGTATGAGCTAACTGGGCAGTGGCCATTTTATCAAATTGTTTTTATGCCTCCACAACCTTTAGAAAGGGTGGTCCCCACAAGTGATGATCAAAAACTTGGTCCCCATTCCATATGATAACCAGTATGTGTGTGTGTGTGTGTGTGTGTGTGTGTGTGTGTGTCAGCTCCCAGCATGCAGTACAGCAGCAGCCTGGCCGGCCTCACGCCCGAACTGGCGGAGCTCCTTCTCAACCACATGGCCCACGAGAGGCTGCTGCGACCGCGCAACCTGGAGCTCTTCTTCGGCTGCCCGCTTCAGAAGTTTTCCCTCAACTGCTACCCGTACTCTACCAACGAGCTGCTGCGACAGCTGAGGGCCTTCACGGCGCTCAAGCACCTCAGTCTGGTCAACTCGCCGCTCATCACGGGTAAGCACCTTTGCTCATCGCTCTATTTGGTTGCATCCAGCGCTTTACGTCACTTTTTTTTTTTTTTACGTGTCGTCCATTTAGACTCCGGACTATCAGTCCTGTCCAGCTTGGTCAAGCTCCAGCACCTCAACCTGGCCTCTTGTAGCAAATTGACCGACTCTTGTCTGCAGTACATCACAGGTAGTGTACTCCGCTTACGTGCACAAACTGGATGTGTCTCACTTTGAGTTTGGCACATTGTTTTTCTTCCAGGTCTAAAGAGTCTGTGTTTCCTGTCGCTGGACCACACTAAGGTGACTGACGCCGGGGTGACGCTCTATCTGCAGTCCGCCCCGCCTTGCCTCTCTCAGCTCAGCCTCAACCAGACGGCTGTCAGTGAAGAGACGCTGGCGATGCTGCCCAGCTGCACGCCACAGCTGCGTCTCCTCAGCATCAAGCAGACCAAGGTGGACTTTTGTTTAATCCCTCACAGGTTTAAAGTAGCAGCTGACGTTTGGGTTAAAGTAGCAGCTAATGTTTGGGTTAAGTTAGCAGCTAATGTTTGGGTTGAAGTAGCAGCTAATCTATGGGTGAAGGTAGCAGCTAACATTTGGGTTGAAGTAGCAGCTAATGTTTGGGTTGAAGTAGCAGCTAATCTATGGGTGAAGGTAGCAGCTAACATTTGGGTTGAAGTAGCAGCTAATGTTTGGGTTAAAGTAGCAGCTAACGTTTGGGTTAAAGTAGCAGCTAACTTTTGGGTTAAAGTAGTAGCTAACGTTTGGGTTAAAGTAGCAGCTAACGTTTGGGTTAAGTTAGCAGCTAATCTATGGGTGAAGGTAGCAGCTAACGTTTGGGTTGAAGTAGCAGCTAACGTTTGGGTTAAAGTAGCAGCTAACGTTTGGGTTAAAGTAGCAGCTAACGTTTGGGTTAAAGTAGCAGCTAACGTTTGGGTTAAAGTAGCAGCTAACGTTTGGGTTAAAGTAGCAGCTAATGTTTGGGTTAAGTTGGCAGCTAATGTTTTGGTTGAAGTAGCAGCTAATCTATGGGTGAAGGTAGCAGCTAATGTTTTGGTTGAAGTAGCAGCTAATCTATGGGTGAAGGTAGCAGCTAACATTTGGGTTGAAGTAGCAGCTAATGTTTGGGTTGAAGTAGCAGCTAACGTTTGGGTTAAAGTAGCAGCTAACGTTTGGGTTGAAGTAGCAGCTAATGTTTGGGTTAAAGTAGCAGCTAACGTTTGGGTTAAAGTAGCAGCTAGCGTTTGGGTTAAAGTAGCAGCTAACGTTTGGGTTAAAGTAGCAGCTAACTTTTGGGTTAAAGTAGTAGCTAACGTTTGGGTTAAAGTAGCAGCTAACGTTTGGGTTAAGTTAGCAGCTAATCTATGGGTGAAGGTAGCAGCTAACGTTTGGGTTGAAGTAGCAGCTAACGTTTGGGTTAAAGTAGCAGCTAACGTTTGGGTTAAAGTAGCAGCTAACGTTTGGGTTAAAGTAGCAGCTAACGTTTGGGTTAAAGTAGCAGCTAACGTTTGGGTTAAAGTAGCAGCTAATGTTTGGGTTAAGTTGGCAGCTAATGTTTTGGTTGAAGTAGCAGCTAATCTATGGGTGAAGGTAGCAGCTAATGTTTTGGTTGAAGTAGCAGCTAATCTATGGGTGAAGGTAGCAGCTAACATTTGGGTTGAAGTAGCAGCTAATGTTTGGGTTGAAGTAGCAGCTAACGTTTGGGTTAAAGTAGCAGCTAATGTTTGGGTTGAAGTAGCAGCTAACGTTTGGGTTGAAGTAGCAGCTAACGTTTGGGTTGAAGTAGCAGCTAACGTTTGGGTTAAAGTAGCAGCTAACGTTTGGGTTGAAGTAGCAGCTAACGTTTGGGTTGAAGTAGCAGCTAACGTTTGGGTTGAAGTAGCAGCTAACGTTTGGGTTAAGGTAGCAGCTAGCGTTTGGGTTAAGTTAGCAGCTAACGTTTGGGTTAAGTTAGCAGCTAACGTTTGGGTTGAAGTAGCAGCTAACGTTTGGGTTGAAGTAGCAGCTAACGTTTGGGTTAAAGTAGCAGATAATGTATGGGTGAAGGTAACAGCTAACATTTGGGTTAAAGTAGCAGCTAACGTTTGGGTTGAAGTAGCAGCTAACGTTTGGGTTAAAGTAGCAGCTAACGTTTGAGTTAAAGTAGCAGCTAACGTTTGGGTTAAGTTAGCAGCTAATCTATGGGTGAAGGTAGCAGCTAACGTTTGGGTTGAAGTAGCAGCTAACGTTTGGGTTAAAGTAGCAGCTAACGTTTGGGTTGAAGTAGCAGCTAACGTTTGGGTTGAAGTAGCAGCTAACGTTTGGGTTGAAGTAGCAGCTAACGTTTGGGTTGAAGTAGCAGCTAACGTTTGGGTTGAAGTAGCAGCTAACGTTTGGGTTGAAGTAGCAGCTAACGTTTGGGTTGAAGTAGCAGCTAACGTTTGGGTTAAGGTAGCAGCTAGCGTTTGGGTTAAGTTAGCAGCTAACGTTTGGGTTAAGTTAGCAGCTAACGTTTGGGTTGAAGTAGCAGCTAACGTTTGGGTTGAAGTAGCAGCTAACGTTTGGGTTAAAGTAGCAGATAATGTATGGGTGAAGGTAACAGCTAACATTTGGGTTAAAGTAGCAGCTAACGTTTGGGTTGAAGTAGCAGCTAACGTTTGGGTTAAAGTAGCAGCTAACGTTTGAGTTAAAGTAGCAGCTAACGTTTGAGTTAAAGTAGCAGCTAACGTTTGGGTTAAGTTAGCAGCTAATCTATGGGTGAAGGTAGCAGCTAACGTTTGGGTTGAAGTAGCAGCTAACGTCTGGGTTAAAGTAGCAGCTAACGTTTGGGTTAAAGTAGCAGCTAACGTTTGGGTTAAAGTAGCAGCTAACGTTTGGGTTAAAGTAGCAGCTAACGTTTGGGTTAAAGTAGCAGCTAACGTTTGGGTTAAAGTAGCAGCTAATGTTTGGGTTAAGTTGGCAGCTAATGTTTTGGTTGAAGTAGCAGCTAATCTATGGGTGAAGGTAGCAGCTAATGTTTTGGTTGAAGTAGCAGCTAATCTATGGGTGAAGGTAGCAGCTAACATTTGGGTTGAAGTAGCAGCTAATGTTTGGGTTGAAGTAGCAGCTAACGTTTGGGTTAAAGTAGCAGCTAACGTTTGGGTTGAAGTAGCAGCTAACGTTTGGGTTGAAGTAGCAGCTAACGTTTGGGTTAAAGTAGCAGCTAACGTTTGGGTTGAAGTAGCAGCTAACGTTTGGGTTGAAGTAGCAGCTAACGTTTGGGTTAAGGTAGCAGCTAGCGTTTGGGTTAAGTTAGCAGCTAACGTTTGGGTTAAGTTAGCAGCTAACGTTTGGGTTAAGTTAGCAGCTAACGTTTGGGTTGAAGTAGCAGCTAACGTTTGGGTTAAAGTAGCAGATAATGTATGGGTGAATCAAATCAAATCAAATCAACTTTATTTATAAAGCACATTTAAAATTTACCACAGGGGTAGCCAAAGTGCTGTACAATGAGCAGGTTAAAAGATAAAACGAGTACCGAGCAAACACAACACAACACAAACAGAACATGATAAAAAATAAATAATTAAAATAGAATTAATAAAAACATAAAAACATAAAAACAGGATCACAGCAGGTGTATTATGGGGCGCCATTGCAGGATGGATATCACTCAGTGTTAAAAGCCATGGAATAAAAGTATGTTTTTAAGAGAGATTTAAAAACAGGAAGAGAGGAGGCTTGTCTAACACTCAGGGGTAGGTCGTTCCAGAGCTTGGGAGCAGCAACGGCGAAAGCTCTGTCACCTCTAAGCTTCAGCCTTGTGTCAGGGACCGTCAACAGCAGCTGATCGGCTGATCTTAAGGATCGGGTGGGGCAGTAAGGCTGAAGGAGGTCGGAGAGATAGGTTGGCGCGAGGTTGTTTAGACATTTAAAAACAAATAAAAGGAGTTTAAAATGTATTCGGTAACGCACAGGGAGCCAGTGAAGGGACGCTAAAATAGGGGTGATGTGCTCACGTCTGCGGGTCTGTGTTAGCAGACGAGCAGCAGAGTTCTGTACGAGCTGCAGGCGGGCGAGGGAGGCCTGGCTAATGCCAACATACAGGGCATTACAGTAATCAAGACGAGTCGAGATAAAAGCGTGGATTAATTTCTCAAGATCATGTCTTGATAAAAGCGGTTTCACTTTCGCTATTTGGCGTAATTGATAAAAGCTTTTTTGAACGACGCTGCTGATTTGTTTTTCGAATTTAAAATCTGAGTCAAACTTTACCCCCAGGTTTGTGACACAGTCGCTGAGATACGGGGTCAGAGTGCCGAGGTCAACGTTGGGGGAGGGAGAGCGACTTGGACCGAACAACATAACTTCTGTTTTGTCTTCATTTAGGCTCAGGAAGTTAGCTGAAAGCCAGACTTTGATGTCGTGCAGGCAGTCAATAAGACTTTGAACCGTGTTATTTTGTGCCATGGGAAAATAAATCTGGCAATCATCGGCATAAAAATGAAATGCAATACTGTACTTCCTAAAAATAGAACCAAGGGGGAGAAGGTAAAGCGCAAATAAAATTGGGGCAAGGATTGAACCCTGGGGGACCCCATGTGGTAAAGGAGCTGTGGACGACATAAAACTGTCTACTTTTACACAAAAACTCCTGTCGGTTAGGTACGACCGGAACCAGTTGAGGGCGGCGCCCTTAATGCCCACACAGTTCTCAAGACGAGTGATTAAGGTGGCGTGGTCGACGGTGTCGAACGCAGCAGACAGATCTAAAAGCACCAGGACAACATATTTACCAGAATCAGTGGACAGGAGGATATCGTTAAAAACTTTTAGAAGCGCTGACTCTGTGCTGTGGAGGGCTTTAAAACCGGACTGGAACAGCTCAGTGATACCATTATCCTCTAAGAAGGGCAGCAACTGACTGTAGACAACCTTCTCTAATATTTTGGAAATGTATGGAAGATTAGAGATAGGTCTGAAGTTAGAGAGGAGAGAGGGGTCGAGGCTGGGTTTTTTAAGTAGAGGTCGTACCACTGCATGTTTAAACTCTACTGGAACTATTCCAGAAGAGAGGCTACTATTGATAATGTTAAGGACACTTGATCCAATAGTAGCAAGTACCTCCTTAAACAGGCGAGGTGGGAGGGCATCTGCAGGAGAACCAGAGGGCTTCATACGACTAACTGTGTCACTTAAAAAAGAAAAGGACACCGGCTCAAACTGATGGAAAACAGAAGAGAAATGCAGGGGAACAGAAGGGTCATATGAAGGCTGAGATAGACTGGCTCTAGTTGACACAATTTTGTCAGTGAAAAAATGGAGACAATTTTCACAGAATTCAAAAGAAGCATCAAAACCAGCAGATTTGGGAGCATCAATGACAGTGTTAATAGTTTTAAACAGAACTCTGGGGTTGTTACAGTTAGAAGATATAATCTGAGATAGATATATATTCATTTCTGCTTTTACAGTCATCTGAAAGGAAAACAGGCTTTCTTTAAAAATGGCAAAGGACACATGCAGCCTGTCTTTTTTCCATTTTCTCTCTGCTCTTCTACATACGCGCCTGGCAGCCCGAGTGACGTCATTCAACCAGGGTTGAGGCGTGGTTTTAGCGCGGCGGCATTTGAAAGGCGCGATCGTGTCCAGTGTTTGTGAACAGATAGAGTTGAACCCAGAAACCAACTCTTCAGTATTCAGACACACAGATGCTGCAGAATTATCATCACAAAGAGTCAAAAAAATAGAGGAGAACCGAGCAGGAGACGAAGAATTAAACATGCGAGGTAACAGCTAACATTTGGGTTAAAGTAGCAGCTAACGTTTGGGTTAAGTTAGCAGCTAATGTTTGGGTTGAAGTAGCAGCTAACGTTTGGGTTGAAGTAGCGGCTAACGTTTGGGTTAAAGTAGCAGCTAACTTTTGAGTTAAAGTAGCAGCTAACTTTTGAGTTAAAGTAGCAGCTAACGTTTGGGTTAAAGTAGCAGCTAACGTTTGGGTTAAAGTAGCAGCAAACGTTTGGGTTAAAGTAGCAGATAATGTATGGGTGAAGGTAGCAGCTAACGTTTGGGTTAAAGTAGCAGCTAACGTTTGGGTTAAAGTAGCAGCTAACGTTTGGGTGAAGGTAGCAGCTAACATTTGGGTTGAAGTAGCAGCTAACGTTTGGGTTAAAGTAGCAGCTAACGTTTGGGTTAAAGTAGCAGCTAACGTTTGGGTTAAAGTAGCAGCTAACGTTTGGGTTAAAGTAGCAGCTAACGTTTGGGTTAAGTTAGCAGCTAACGTTTGGGTTAAGTTAGCAGCTAACGTTTGGGTTAAGTTAGCAGCTAACGTTTGGGTTCAGTTAGCAGCTAACGTTTGGGTTGAAGTAACAGCTAACGTTTGGGTTGAAGTAGCAGCTAACATTTGGGTTAAAGTAGCAGCTAACGTTTGGGTTAAAGTAGCAGCTAACGTTTGGGTTAAAGTAGCAGCTAACGTTTGGGTTAAAGTAGCAGATAATGTATGGGTGAAGGTAACAGTTAACATTTGGGTTAAAGTAGCTGCTAACGTTTGGGTTGAAGTAGCAGCTAACGTTTGGGTTGAAGTAGCAGCTAACGTTTGGGTTAAAGTAGCAGCTAACGTTTGGGTTAAGGTAGCAGCTAACATTTGGGTTAAAGTAGCAGCTAACGTTTGGGTTAAAGTAGCAGCTAACGTTTGGGTTAAAGTAGCAGCTAACGTTTGGGTTAAAGTAGCAGCTAACGTTTTGGTTAAAGTAGCAGCTAACGTATGGGTGAAGGTAGCAGCTAACATTTGGGTTAAAGTAGCAGCTAACGTTTGGGTTGAAGTAGCAGCTAACGTTTGGGTTAAAGTAGCAGATAATGTATGGGTGAAGGTAGCAGCTAATGTTTGGGTTGAAGTAGCAGCTAATGTTTGGGTTGAAGTAGCAGCTAACATTTGGGTTAAGGTAGCAGCTAACATTTGGGTTAAGTTAGCAGCTAACGTTTGGGTTGAAGTAACAGCTAATGTTTGGGTTGAAGTAGCAGCTAACGTTTGGGTTAAGGTAGCAGCTAACATTTGGGTTAAGTTAGCAGCTAACATTTGGGTTAAGTTAGCAGCTAACGTTTGGGTTGAAGTAGCAGCTAACGTTTGGGTTAAAGTAGCAGATAATGTATGGGTGAAGGTAACAGCTAACATTTGGGTTAAAGTAGCAGCTAACGTTTGGGTTAAGTTAGCAGCTAATGTTTGGGTTGAAGTAGCAGCTAACGTTTGGGTTGAAGTAGCGGCTAACGTTTGGGTTAAAGTAGCAGCTAACTTTTGAGTTAAAGTAGCAGCTAACTTTTGAGTTAAAGTAGCAGCTAACGTTTGGGTTAAAGTAGCAGCTAACGTTTGGGTTAAAGTAGCAGCAAACGTTTGGGTTAAAGTAGCAGATAATGTATGGGTGAAGGTAGCAGCTAACATTTGGGTTAAAGTAGCAGCTAACGTTTGGGTTAAAGTAGCAGCTAACGTTTGGGTGAAGGTAGCAGCTAACATTTGGGTTGAAGTAGCAGCTAACGTTTGGGTTAAAGTAGCAGCTAACGTTTGGGTTAAAGTAGCAGCTAACGTTTGGGTTAAAGTAGCAGCTAACGTTTGGGTTAAAGTAGCAGCTAACGTTTGGGTTAAGTTAGCAGCTAACGTTTGGGTTAAGTTAGCAGCTAACGTTTGGGTTAAGTTAGCAGCTAACGTTTGGGTTCAGTTAGCAGCTAACGTTTGGGTTGAAGTAACAGCTAACGTTTGGGTTGAAGTAGCAGCTAACATTTGGGTTAAAGTAGCAGCTAACGTTTGGGTTAAAGTAGCAGCTAACGTTTGGGTTAAAGTAGCAGCTAACGTTTGGGTTAAAGTAGCAGATAATGTATGGGTGAAGGTAACAGTTAACATTTGGGTTAAAGTAGCTGCTAACGTTTGGGTTGAAGTAGCAGCTAACGTTTGGGTTGAAGTAGCAGCTAACGTTTGGGTTAAAGTAGCAGCTAACGTTTGGGTTAAGGTAGCAGCTAACGTTTGGGTTAAAGTAGCAGCTAACGTTTGGGTTAAAGTAGCAGCTAACGTTTGGGTTAAAGTAGCAGCTAACGTTTGGGTTAAAGTAGCAGCTAACGTTTGGGTTAAAGTAGCAGCTAACGTTTTGGTTAAAGTAGCAGCTAACGTATGGGTGAAGGTAGCAGCTAACATTTGGGTTAAAGTAGCAGCTAACGTTTGGGTTGAAGTAGCAGCTAACGTTTGGGTTAAAGTAGCAGATAATGTATGGGTGAAGGTAGCAGCTAATGTTTGGGTTGAAGTAGCAGCTAATGTTTGGGTTGAAGTAGCAGCTAATGTTTGGGTTGAAGTAGCAGCTAACATTTGGGTTAAGGTAGCAGCTAACATTTGGGTTAAGTTAGCAGCTAACGTTTGGGTTGAAGTAGCAGCTAATGTATGGGTGAAGGTAGCAGCTAACATTTGGGTTGATGTAGCAGCTAATGTTTGGGTTGATGTAGCAGCTAATGTTTGGGTTGAAGTAGCAGCTAATCTATGGGTGAAGGTAGCAGCTAACATTTGGGTTGAAGTAGCAGCTAATGTTTGGGTTGAAGTAGCAGCTAACGTTTGGGTTGAAGTAGCAGCTAACGTTTGGGTTGAAGTAGCAGCTAACGTTTGGGTTAAAGTAGCAGCTAACGTTTGGGTTAAAGTAGCAGCTAACGTTTGGGTTAAAGTAGCAGCTAACGTTTGGGTTAAAGTAGCAGCTAACGTTTGGGTTAAGTTAGCAGCTAATCTATGGGTGAAGGTAGCAGCTAACATTTGGGTTGAAGTAGCAGCTAACGTTTGGGTTGAAGTAGCAGCTAACGTTTGGGTTAAAGTAGCAGCTAACGTTTGGTTAAAGTAGCAGCTAACGTTTGGGTTAAAGTAGCAGCTAACGTTTGGGTTAAAGTAGCAGCTAACGTTTGGGTTAAAGTAGCAGCTAATGTTTGGGTTAAGTTAGCAGCTAATGTTTTGGTTGAAGTAGCAGCTAATCTATGGGTGAAGGTAGCAGCTAACGTTTGGGTTGAAGTAGCAGCTAACGTTTGGGTTGAAGTAGCAGCTAACGTTTGGGTTGAAGTAGCAGCTAACGTTTGGGTTAAAGTAGCAGCTAACGTTTGGGTTAAGTTAGCAGCTAACATTTGGGTTAAAGTAGCAGCTAACGTTTGGGTTAAAGTAGCAGCTAACGTTTGGGTTAAAGTAGCAGCTAACGTATGGGTGAAGGTAGCAGCTAACGTTTGGGTTGAAGTAGCAGCTAACGTTTGGGTTGAAGTAGCAGCTAACGTTTGGGTTGAAGTAGCAGCTAGCGTTTGGGTTAAGTTAGCAGCTAACGTTTGGGTTGAAGTAACAGCTAACATTTGGGTTAAAGTAGCAGCTAACGTTTGGGTTAAGTTAGCAGCTAATTTTTGGGTTGAAGTAGCGGCTAACGTTTGGGTTAAAGTAGCAGCTAACTTTTGAGTTAAAGTAGCAGCTAACGTTTGGGTTAAAGTAGCAGCTAACGTTTGGGTTAAAGTAGCAGATAATGTTTGGGTTAAAGTAGCAGCTAACGTTTGGGTTAAAGTAGCAGCTAACGTTTGGGTGAAGGTAGCAGCTAACATTTGGGTTGAAGTAGCAGCTAACCTTTGGGTTAAAGTAGCAGCTAACGTTTGGGTTAAGTTAGCAGCTAACGTTTGGGTTAAGTTAGCAGCTAACGTTTGGGTTGAAGTAACAGCTAACGTTTGGGTTGAAGTAGCAGCTAACATTTGGGTTAAAGTAGCAGCTAACGTTTGGGTTAAAGTAGCAGATAATGTATGGGTGAAGGTAACAGTTAACATTTGGGTTAAAGTAGCTGCTAATGTTTGGGTTAAGTTAGCAGCTAATGTTTGGGTTGAAGTAGCAGCTAACGTTTGGGTTGCAGTAGCAGCTAACGTTTGGGTTAAAGTAGCAGCTAACGTTTGAGTTAAAGTACAGCTAACGTTTGGGTTAAAGTAGCAGCTAACGTTTGGGTTAAAGTAGCAGCTAACGTATGGGTGAAGGTAGCAGCTAACATTTGGGTTGAAGTAGCAGCTAACGTTTGGGTTAAAGTAGCAGCTAATGTTTGGGTTGAAGTAGCAGCTAATGTTTGGGTTAAAGTAGCAGCTAACGTTTGGGTTAAGTTAGCAGCTAACGTTTGGGTTAAGTTAGCAGCTAACGTTTGGGTTAAGTTAGCAGCTAACGTTTGGGTTGAAGTAACAGCTAACGTTTGGGTTAAAGTAGCAGCTAACGTATGGGTTGAAGTAACAGCTAACGTTTGGGTTAAAGTAGCAGCTAAGGTTTGGGTTAAAGTAGCAGATAATGTATGGGTGAAGGTAACAGCTAACATTTGGGTTAAAGTAGCAGCTAACGTTTGGGATAAGTTAGCAGCTAATGTTTGGGTTGAAGTAGCAGCTAGCATTTGGGTTAAAGTAGCAGCTAACGTTTGGGTTAAAGTAGCAGATAATGTATGGGTGAAGGTAACAGCTAACATTTGGGTTAAGTTAGCAGCTAATGTTTGGGTTGAAGTAGCAGCTAACGTTTGGGTTAAAGTAGCAGATAAGGTATGGGTGAAGGTAACAGCTAACATTTGGGTTAAAGTAGCAGATAATGTTTGGGTTAAAGTAGCAGCTAACGTTTGGGTTAAAGTAGCAGCTAACGTTTGGGTGAAGGTAGCAGCTAACATTTGGGTTGAAGTAGCAGCTAACCTTTGGGTTAAAGTAGCAGCTAACCTTTGGGTTAAGTTAGCAGCTAACGTTTGGGTTAAGTTAGCAGCTAACGTTTGGGTTAAGTTAGCAGCTAACGTTTGGGTTGAAGTAGCAGCTAACATTTGGGTTAAAGTAGCAGCTAACGTTTGGGTTAAAGTAGCAGATAATGTATGGGTGAAGGTAACAGTTAACATTTGGGTTAAAGTAGCTGCTAATGTTTGGGTTAAGTTAGCAGCTAATGTTTGGGTTAAGTTAGCAGCTAATGTTTGGGTTGAAGTAGCAGCTAACGTTTGGGTTAAAGTAGCAGCTAACGTTTGGGTTAAAGTAGCAGCTAACGTTTGGGTTAAAGTAGCAGCTAACGTTTGGGTTAAAGTAGCAGCTAACGTTTGGGTTAAAGTAGCAGCTAACGTATGGGTGAAGGTAGCAGCTAACATTTGGGTTAAAGTAGCAGCTAACGTTTGGGTTGAAGTAGCAGCTAACGTTTGGGTTAAAGTAGCAGATAATGTATGGGTGAAGGTAGCAGCTAATGTTTGGGTTGAAGTAGCAGCTAATGTTTGGGTTAAAGTAGCAGCTAACGTTTGGGTTGAAGTAATAGCTAACGTTTGGGTTAAAGTAGCAGCTAACGTTTGGGTTGAAGTAACAGCTAACGTTTGGGTTAAAGTAGCAGCTAAGGTTTGGGTTAAAGTAGCAGATAACAGCTAACATTTGGGTTAAAGTAGCAGCTAACGTTTGGGTTAAGTTAGCAGCTAATGTTTGGGTTGAAGTAGCAGCTAACATTTGGGTTAAAGTAGCAGCTAACGTTTGGGTTAAAGTAGCAGATAATGTATGGGTGAAGGTAACAGCTAACATTTGGGTTAAAGTAGCAGCTAACGTTTGGGTTAAGTTAGCAGCTAATGTTTGGGTTGAAGTAGCAGCTGACGTTTGGGTTAAAGTAGCAGATAAGGTATGGGTGAAGGTAACAGCTAACATTTGGGTTAAAGTAACAGATAATGTATGGGTGAAGGTAGCAGCTAACATTTGGGTTAAAGTAGCAGCTAACGTTTGGGTTAAAGTAGCAGATAATGTATGGGTGAAGGTAACAGCTAACATTTGGGTTAAAGTAGCAGCTAACGTTTGGGTTGAAGTAGCAGCTAACGTTTGGGTTAAAGTAGCAGATAACGTTTGGGTTTAAGTAGCAGCTAACGTTTGGGTTAAAGTAGCAGCTAACGTTTGGGTTAAAGTAGCAGCTAACGTATGGGTGAAGGTAGCAGCTAACATTTGGGTTAAAGTAGCAGCTAACGTTTGGGTTGAAGTAGCAGCTAACGTTTGGGTTAAAGTAGCAGATAATGTATGGGTGAAGGTAGCAGCTAATGTTTGGGTTGAAGTAGCAGCTAATGTTTGGGTTAAAGTAGCAGCTAACGTTTGGGTTAAGTTAGCAGCTAACGTTTGGGTTGAAGTAATAGCTAACGTTTGGGTTAAAGTAGCAGCTAACGTTTGGGTTGAAGTAACAGCTAACGTTTGGGTTAAAGTAGCAGCTAAGGTTTGGGTTAAAGTAGCAGATAACAGCTAACATTTGGGTTAAAGTAGCAGCTAACGTTTGGGTTAAGTTAGCAGCTAATGTTTGGGTTGAAGTAGCAGCTAACATTTGGGTTAAAGTAGCAGCTAACGTTTGGGTTAAAGTAGCAGATAATGTATGGGTGAAGGTAACAGCTAACATTTGGGTTAAAGTAGCAGCTAACGTTTGGGTTAAGTTAGCAGCTAATGTTTGGGTTGAAGTAGCAGCTGACGTTTGGGTTAAAGTAGCAGATAAGGTATGGGTGAAGGTAACAGCTAACATTTGGGTTAAAGTAACAGATAATGTATGGGTGAAGGTAGCAGCTAATGTTTGGGTTGAAGTAGCAGCTAACATTTGGGTTAAAGTAGCAGCTAACGTTTGGGTTAAAGTAGCAGATAATGTATGGGTGAAGGTAGCAGCTAATGTTTGGGTTGAAGTAGCAGCTAACATTTGGGTTAAAGTAGCAGATAATGTATGGGTGAAGGTAACAGCTAACATTTGGGTTAAAGTAGCAGCTAACGTTTGGGTTAAGTTAGCAGCTAATGTTTGGGTTGAAGTAGCAGCTAACGTTTGGGTTAAAGTAGCAGATAATGTATGGGTGAAGGTAACAGCTAACATTTGGGTTAAAGTAGCAGCTAATGTTTGGGTTGAAGTAGCAGCTGACGTTTGGGTTAAAGTAGCAGATAAGGTATGGGTGAAGGTAACAGCTAACATTTGGGTTAAAGTAACAGATAATGTATGGGTGAAGGTAGCAGCTAATGTTTGGGTTGAAGTAGCAGCTAACATTTGGGTTAAAGTAGCAGCTAAGGTTTGGGTTAAAGTAGCAGATAATGTATGGGTGAAGGTAACAGCTAACATTTGGGTTAAAGTAGCAGCTAACGTTTGGGTTAAGTTAGCAGCTAATGTTTGGGTTGAAGTAGCAGCTAACGTTTGGGTTAAAGTAGCAGATAATGTATGGGTGAAGGTAACAGCTAACATTTGGGTTAAAGTAGCAGCTAATGTTTGGGTTAAGTTAGCAGCTAATGTTTGGGTTGAAGTAGCAGCTGACGTTTGGGTTAAAGTAGCAGATAAGGTATGGGTGAAGGTAACAGCTAACATTTGGGTTAAAGTAACAGATAATGTATGGGTGAAGGTAGCAGCTAACATTTGGGTTAAAGTAGCAGCTAACGTTTGGGTTAAAGTAGCAGATAATGTATGGGTGAAGGTAACAGCTAACATTTGGGTTAAAGTAGCAGCTAACGTTTGGGTTAAGTTAGCAGCTAATGTTTGGGTTGAAGTAGCAGCTAACGTTTGGGTTAAAGTAGCAGATAATGTATGGGTGAAGGTAACAGCTAACATTTGGGTTAAAGTAGCAGCTAACGTTTGGGTTACGTTAGCAGCTAATGTTTGGGTTGAAGTAGCAGCTGACGTTTGGGTTGTTAGCAGCTAATGTTTGGGTTAAAGTAGAAGCTGACGTTTGGGTTAAAGTAGCAGCTAATGTTTGGGTTAAAGTAGCAGCTAACGTTTGGTTTAAAGTAGCAGCTAATATTTTAACGCTCCCCAGGTTGAGGATGTTTCGGCGTTGGCCCAACTGACGAGTCTGCAGACGCTCAACCTGGACGGGACAGGAGTGAAGGAGTCCTCACTATCTCAACTCAGTGCCCACCCTAATCTGACATCTCTCAGTTTAGCAGGGGTCTTAGTGGTGGATGGAAACCAGGCCCTGCAGATCATATCAGGTTCATGAAATAGGACTTTACATTCTGAAAAAAATATTGCAACTGTGCTAAATTATTATTTTTTATCCTGGCAGGGCTTCGGTTAACTCAGCTGACCCTACCTGGGCGGCACACCATCACCGATGACGGGCTGATGTTCCTCTCAAGGCTGCAACTGCTCACTGAGCTCGACCTGACGGATTACACACAAGTCACAGACCAGGGTGTGCAGCAGCTCTGCACCATGACCAGGTACACACACACACATACAATATAGTTGAGCACTTTACTGCAAATATTCTCGCTGTAGGTTAAAGACGCTTTCACTCAGCAACACTCAAGTGACAGACGCAGGTCTTCCCTCACTGCGCCCCCTGCTGGAGCTGCAGGAGCTGTGGTTGGACAGAACAGCAGTCACCAGCAGAGGAGTGGCAGCGCTCATCACACGTCTGCCCCACCTGCAGGTGATTTTTATCAGCTGTGTGCTATTCATTTGAGATAGACTATAGGAATCTTACGAGGACAATTGTTGTCTACCAGGTGTTAGGATTGTCCAGCACTCAAGTGGGCGACAACGTCATCAGGAAAGGTCTGATTCATTGCAGTCAGCTGATTAAGTTGAATCTGAGTCGCACACGAATCACAGACAACGGTGAGCATCAACACGTCTAACGACATCCGTGTATACAAACAGTAATGTTATCGCTCGCTTCCCCTCAGGTGTGAAGTTCCTCACGCGCATGCATCTGACTCAGGTTAACCTAGATGGCACCGGTGTGAGTCTGGCGGGTATCGCCAGCCTCCTGAGCTCCACCCGCATCAGCAGCATCCGCGCAAGCAACACTCGTGTCATTCCCCTCAATGACGTGTCGGATGAGGAGTGGCAAGATCACTGAGGTGGACCAGCCCCCACCCCCCACCCCCCCGTCCTCTACTCCCGAGCATGCTGCTCACTGGACCCCCGTAGCACCTTCTGCCAACATGAAAGCGGCAAAACCACTCTCCTATTTGCACTGTTGCTCCAGTAATCTAACACATCTTAAACAGCTTTTGTAGAAAAAAGCCAAGAAAGTTTTACAGCTTTTGTTGAGTTGCATCTCCAGGAAACAAAGAGCAAGACAGCATGTTCAAGCTGCAGATCCTTATTTGAAGTATTGTACTGTTTTATGCTGCTTTGTTAGTTTTAGATCGTGTTACTGTTCATTTTTCTAATGTAATTATGTTCCAGTTAAGTTTCATTAAGACAATCTAGCATCATTTTACTACTTGCTGTCTTATGTCCATTAATCTTTGCTGAATAAAACTGCAAATCATACATTGTCATGTTCTGTTTATTTAGATGGTCTTTTATTGCATTACATTCTTTAAATAAGGTAGAATTCTCCTTTTACACATAAAGTGTCAACTTTTAAATATCAAATAGGACGTAAAAGCTGCTGCATAAATGGATAACAGAACACATGAGAAATAAAAGTGATGGGCAGCACAATGGAATGTGTTCCACAATGCACTGAGTCAGCCAATCGGTGTGCAGTCTGGGGGGAGGAAGGTGGTGCAGCACAGTCAGATATGATAACAGCACATGTTTAATGAGATGTCATAGAATATCTATATGATCACTGTAGGTCTACTAGGAATATTTGCTGTGATGCAAACCCCACCGCTTACTCCTTTTTAAACGGTGGCGACGACGCCTTAAATGTCATGCACTTGCTGCTTTTCAATCCTCGATTTCAAGTGCTCCTTGTATGCCAGGATGTCCCTGTTCCACTTTGTGATGGTCTGCTTTTCACACACCCAGATCTCCTGTGCCACCTGGACACACAACATTTCCACATTCCATTGCTGCCATCTACTGGACATTACCACCAGTTCACAGTGCTCTTGCTCATGTTTGAAGGAAGAACGTGCAGCCATCTATGATCTTTACGTAGACACTAACCTGCTGGATGAGCCTGAAGTCGTGGCTTACAAGCATCACGCCGCCGTCAAACTCGTTGATGGCTTCCGCGAGCGCGTCGATGGTCTCAATGTCCAAGTGATTCGTGGGCTCATCCAAGAAGAGCATGTGAGGGTTCTGCGAAGCCAGCCAGGCGAAGCACACGCGACACTTCTGGCCGTCAGACAAGTTTCTGATTGGGCTGACCTGATTGAGAGACAAGCTTTTGGTCATACACACAAGACGTTCCAAAAAAAAAAGCGGTGACTGACAATAACGTGAGTCACACCTGTTGCTTTCCTGTGAGGCCGTAGCGACCGATGATCTTCCTCATCTCCTCTTTCTCCTTGATCTCGGTGAAGCACTTCATCATGTACTCCAGAGGTGAAAGGTCCAGTTCCAGCTGCTCTGTCAGGTGCTACATCACAAAACAAAAAATTTAAAAACTGAACGAATAAATGAATGAATGCTTGACCACAGCAGAAGCACATTTCTACCTGATGATATCTGCCGATCTTGACGTGAGAATGCTTGCGGATCATGCCATCTGTGGGCAGGAGCTGCAGAGGAAACATATTTAACAGAGACATTCAAAGACAGCGAGCTCGCCACAAGTCAAGTAAACAAGTACCTCTCCCATGAGCAGCTTTAGCAGGGTAGACTTTCCTGCTCCGTTGGGCCCCACCAGAGCCACTCGTGTATCCAAGTCAATACCAAACTCCAGGTTTTTATATATGTGCGGCTGGAGGGAAGAGACCAGAGCAGGTTTTGACACTCCAATAGAATGGGGACAAGAAGACCTGAAAAAGGACTCACCGTGTTGTCACTGTACTTGAAGCTCACATTCTGAACCATGATAACTGGAGGAGGGATCTTCCCACAGGGAGGAAAATAAAATGACAGAGTCTGCAGCACAGAGAAGAAACATGTGATTTTTGGGAAGATTAAGCACAATTACTTCATCTTCAACTTACCTTGTCATTCACAACTTTTTCAGTCAGGCCTGAGGCCACCATCTTCTGCAGCGTCTTTTCTTTGCTCTGAGCTTGTCGGGCCAGCTTGGCTGAGCCGTGACCGAACCTGGCAATGTAATTCTAAAACAAACAGTGTATTTACTAGAACTGTCGCAAGAGAAGAAACACGTCAAACTATAGTGCAGAAGTCTACATCAAGAAAAACGTTTTTTATGTCTTATTAAACAATCCCTTAAAAAGTAAGTATAAACATGTCCAGGGCTGGGCGATACAGCTGAAAAACATCACGATTACTAATCGGTAGATATCGATATAGATTTATTTTTATGACCTATCAAAAATAAGGAGAAAAACAGTTTATTTCAAATGTAACCTTCCTCCAATTTAAATCTCCTCAGCTATCAAGGCAGAAAAGAAAGGAAATGTAGCCATGGAAAACACTCAAAATGTCAAAAAAACAAGATCTGAAACCACATTGAACATTTACTTAAAATGAAGGTGGAAAAAGGAGGACTTTGTAAGAAATGCTTAAAGTAACAAAATAGTGCAGTGTGACAACGTAAACAACGTAAACAGAAACCCGAGAATAACTTTTCTGAATGCTTAGTGCCAGGTGGTGTGCCATTACCAATCATGGTGGGGGCTTGAAAAATGTACAGACCCTATTGGTCTGAGTTTGGTTGCTTTTAATAAAAAAAATTAAAAAAAACTTGCCCTACTGTCGGTGACTTTTCCTGTTTTATAGACAATTTCTTCCCTCTATGCATTACTCATTTTAAGTTTCTCTTCTCACTCAATGCAAAGTATCAACTGCGAGACAGCGAGGTGGCGGGACCAAATTTGATAGTTGACACTGATACCTGATTGGCTGTTAGCGTGTCACGCCCACTGATCACTTCCTGCCTTGCTCAGTTACCAGAGAGCGAGTGCCTCCATGCAACCAACCTCACTCCGCAACATGCGGAACGTTTATCCAACACATTTCGATTACCGTACGTGTCTATCACAATATACATTGATGTCGTTTTATTGCCCTGCCTTTATCATGTCCTAAAAAATTATTTTATATATTACTTCAATTTGATTCTGATTCTTGGGGTTACAATTCGATTCAGGATTGATTCTTGTTTCAACACAATTCTCGATTCAAACAGATTCTGGCAATTTGGTGTAATTATTATAATGAAACTTTTACAAAACAGGTTCAAGATTAAAATAGCTCCTCCTGGTTGCATGGAGATGGCCTAAAAACTTTTTTTTTTTTAACTGATTTTTGACAATGAATAGATTTACAATCAGAATGAATAAGAATCGCAATTGGAATGTGAATCCTTTTTTTTGCATCTGTTATATTTACACATTGTCTTAAAAAATGTTTAACTAAAATACCCAATATTGTTATACAGTCCTAGAAGTGTTTATTTCCAATTCCTCTCTAAATCATTACCTAAAAATGTCATTCTAGATCAGGGGTGTCAAACTCATTTTAGTTCAGGGGCCGCATGGAGGAAAATTTGTGCACACGCGGGCCGGACTATTAAGATCATGGCATTAAAACTAAAAACAACTTCAGATTGTTTTCTGTCTTATTTTGGCCAAAAATAGAACAAACACATTCTGAAAATATTACACTATAGAAAAAAATACCCGGCAGCGGTAAAGTTTAGATCCATGGAGGAAAGAAGAAAGTGAAAGAATGTTTGTAACTGAATATATTTACATATGCATAAAAATGTGTTTTCTTTTGTATTATTTTTTTATGAATTAAGTAACGTTTATGACAACCTTTTTCCAAAACACAATATAGAATGTGAGATACAACAGGATAATGTATACATTTTTCATTTGTTTTCAAAACAGTTACAAAAAAGTGGGACCCCAGAAATTTACTGTGGGACCCCATTTTTATGATTCCTAGCACCAATACTGACGGATTATTGGTGCGTGCAAAACAGCAGGTGGCTGTGGCCTACGGGCCGGTTCTAATACTAATCAAATATCATCCTGGGGGCCATAGATAATCTATTGACTTTGACACCCCTGTTCGAGATGAGGTCTGAAGAGCTTCTATTCTACATTTTATTCAAGCAGGTTTTGTACCTTCATGTGTGTAATCTGGTCCTGCTCCCAGTTGAAGCGCTTCATCTGGTTCTCTTCCAGCTCCTCCCTGGTCTTCACGTACTGGTCGTAGTTACCCTGAGCATAAACGAGACGTTCAACGCGGCTTGATGCTGACACTATGCAAAGAATGGCGCTGGGCGCACGCTCCTCTCCTCACCGTGTAGTACTTGAGCTTCCTCTGGTGCAGGTGGATGATGTTGCTGCACACGCCGTTCAGGAAGTCTTGTGAGTGCGAGATGAGGACAAGGATACGTCTGAACCTGGTGAGGACAAAATGGAGGATAGACGGTGGTTGGCGTACTGGTCGGAGGCGTACTCACGTTTTAAGCTCCTCCTCCAACCACACGCAGGCATCCAGATCCAAGTGGTTGGTGGGCTCGTCCAGCAGCAACATGAAGGGTTTGATGAAGAGAGCTCTGGCCCACACACACACAACAACAACAACAAGTCAGTCGCTGTTCCAAACAGCAGCACCCACTGAGTCAGCGTTTCTAGTCCTCACCTAGCGAGCGCGACACGCATCCTCCACCCTCCACTGAAGTCCTTCAGTTTCTTCTGCTGCATTGTTGAGCTGAAGCCCAAACCGTTGAGGATCCGAGATGCTCGCACCTCCGCCTTGTCGGCATCCAGCTCCTCCAGACGCTCGTACAGCTCCATCAGCTTCTCACACTCCGCTAAAGAAAGAACATGTTTTTTTTGGTACCTTTTTCTTCTAAAATGTCTTTTCTACGATCAATAAGCCCTCGTTGTCTTACAGTTAGGGCTGGGCGATATGGCCTTTTATTAATATCTCGATATTTTTAGGCCATTTCACGATATATAACTCGATATTTGGCCTTAGCCTTGAATGAACACTTGATGCATATAATCACAGCAGTATGATGATTCTATGTGTCTACATTAAAACATTCTTGTTCATACTGCATTAATGTATGCTAATTTTAAACTTTCATGCAGAGAGGGAAATCACAACTAAGTCAATTTACCAAACTGTATTTATTAAACAGTTATTAAGCAGTGGCACAAACATTCATGTCATTTCCAAACAGAAAGTGCAAGATTGTCAGAGATATTTTAAAACAAGCTATTAGTGCACTTTTGTGCATGATGTCACTAAGATGACATATCAAAACACTAAATTAAAGTGCACTTTTTGTACAGAACGCCACTACAATAGTTTAAAACAAATAAAGTGCACTTTTGTGCATGATGTCACACAAGATATTTCAATAACTGTCAAATAAAAATGAGCTGCATAATAGGAAATCAAATAGTGTATGTCCTTCGCTATATGGTAGGTTCCTGCGAACGTTATCTCCTGTTGACTATTTTTTTCAAACGGTGTTGATGTGGAAATAGTTTTTTGTTGGTGTGGCATTGAATGGAGACGTTGACATGCGGAGTTTCAAGCACTCTTCATTCTCTAGCGGGTGACTTTTCAAATCATGCTACATTAACAGTGCTGCTACTTTTTGTAACAACACTTTTGCCGCATAATTGTTCAACATCTTCCCACTTGAAGCCAAACCACTGCCAGACGATGAAGCCTGCGCTGTTTTTCTTGGGAATTAATTCTTCCTTCATTTCTTACTAGATTCGCACCTTCTCTCTCTCTTGTATTACCAACCGCACCGCACCGTTAGCATCACAGCTAACGTTACCATGTAGTTACCTACCTCCGCGGGAGCGTATGACGTTGCACATGTGACGTATGTAAGTAGGTGCGCTTGTTTTAAGTCTCTGTGAGAAGGAGAGACAAGAAAGAGTGGGAAACGCATGCAGTGTAATGCCCGCAGCTAAAAACAACTGCGTAAGAACGTATACTCGAATATCACAATATAGTCATTTTCTATATCACACAGAGACAAACCCGCGATATACTCGATATATCGAGTACCGTATTTTCCGCACCATAAGGCGCCCTGGGTTAAAAGCCGCGCCTTCAATGAACGGCATATTTCAAAACTTTGTCCACCTATAAGCCGCCCGGTGTTGTAAGCCGCATCTAACTGCGCTAAAGGAATGTCAAAAAAAAACAGTCAGATAGGTCAGTCAAACTTTAATAATATATTAAAAACCAGCGTTCTAACAACTCTGTTCACTCCCAAAATGTACGCAAATGTGCAATCACAAACATAGTAAAATTCAAAATAGTGCAGAGCAATAGCAACATAATGTTGCTCGAACGTTAATGTCACAACACACAAAATAAACATAACGCTCACTTTCTGAAGTTATTCTTCATTCATAAATCCCTCGAATTATTCTCCTTCGTTGTCCGAATTGAATAGTTGGGCGAATGTGGGATCCAAAATGTCGTCTGGCGCTGTCTCCCTGCCTCCCTGTCTTGGTGAACGTCACGTGTGTTCGCCTTCTGTCATCCACTGTTCCCACGCAGTTAGCAGTCTAGCTTCGAATGCCCTGTTGACACCAATATCTAGCGGCTGGAGGTCTTTTGTCAATCCACCCGGAATGACGGCGAGTATTGAATTAAGCGTGTAAGCGTGTCTCTTAATGTGATGTTATGAGCTAGCAAATATAACAACTACACTACCCAGCATGCAACGATAGTGACGAGCATGCGCGGTAGCCCTGAGAAGCGTTGTTGTATGCTGGCAGTTAGAATGTGGTTATGAGCACGCTGTGAGTAAACGTTGAGAACTCAGTTAACACGCCTCGTCTGCATTATTTATAATTAGACAGACAACACACTTAATAGGAGCCATTTTGGGGTCTTTACATAAACACACAAATGGAAATGAAACGTCACATATCCCAGCATGCACCGCGCGCTTCTTCTACGGGGAAAAAAGATGGCGGCTGTTTACCGAAGTTGCGAGACCGAAACTTTATGAAAATGAATCTTAATATTTATCCATATATAAAGCGCACCGGGTTATAAGGCGCACTGTCAGCTTTTGAGAAAAATTGTGGTTTTTAGGTGCGCCTTATAGTGCGGAAAATACGGTATATCAATATATCGAGTATATCGATATATCGCCCAGCTCTACTTACAGTCTTCATGAGCAAGCCGCTCCGCCTCCTTCTCCAACATGATCCTCTCCTCGTCCACCTCCATGACGCACTGCAGGGCCGTTTTCTCACTGGGCGACATCTCCCGGGTCAAGTGGTAAATATCTATGTGCTCTGGAATGGGGATTTCACGATGCCCTATGGCCGACAGCAGCATGGACTTCCCTGGGGGACAAGCGGTATGAACACTTGTCCACACATATTTCACATTTGGGGGCGTGTTACCTGTGCCGTTTAGGCCGATGAGGCCGTAGCGTCTGCCCGAGTTAAGCTCCAGGCTGGTGTCCGCCAGCAGCTCCTGGCCGTGGAAGGTTAGAGACAGGCTGCTGATGTGGACGTCGGTGCTGTTTGGGTGCGAGGCCAAGACGCCGGTCACCGCTCGGGCTTCCGTCTTCGCAAGTTCAAACTCGTCCAGCTCCTTGGTCAAACTGGCAATATCTGGGATCAGAAAGAACACCTCAGACGCCAGGAGAACCAAGTTGTTGGCGTCCTCTTCCTTACCGGTACTGCCTGCTCCATTGGTCAGGGTCTCTGGCTGTTCGCTCTCCTCGCTCCCCTCCTCTGGTTTCTTGGTGCGCTGTCGGGCCTTGGCAGCTTCCTTCTTCTTGGCTGCCTTCTTTTTGGCTAAATCTGAAGGCATGGCTGGACCTGGCTGGTCCACAACACAAAAGACAGGGAGCTCAATGTCTGACTACCATATTGTCAAGGAAACATCACAATGTAGCCGGTTTTGAATTTTACTGTCACTACTATTAGAAAGGTTGAGAAATTAAAAAGTGAACAGTTGAAATTAAGTAATAGTTTGAAAAGACGGAACCATTACGTCCCACCTGCCGGCACGTTGTTCTCACGATGCTAACCGGCTACGTAACCGACTAGCAACTAGCCGCCTACACCTTTTCTTCGGTGAAGTGTAATACGACAACAATATAGCAGTGACATATTTTGACCAATAACATAAAAAACTCTTAGCGGTTAGCCTCTGTTAGCCCTGCAACTAAGCTAACGGTAGCCACAATCGGCAGGCCTTGAGGCGCTAAAGCTAACGCAAGGCCCGGCTAACCGGCTCGAAATGTGACGAACTCGGCGTGTGCCGACTTTCCTTCGAGTCTTCAGCAAATTTGAAAGAAACAATTAGATATTGTTGACTCAAGCGGTAACAATGGCGCCTCTCATACCTTATTTCACAAATTTCGGTAAAAAGGGGCACACCGACTTCTCGTGTCCACTTTGCCGGCTCGATGGACCGCCAGACAAACCATATATGGTCAAGAGGGCGGGGACTACAAATGTCCCCTCCCCTTTGTTCAGTGACATGAATATTAATTCCTAATTTGGAAATACAAGCGAAGTACAGTAAAATGTACACTTATATACACAATCCAACACTGTATTGGGTTTAACACGACCAAAAATTGTCATGAAGATGATATAATATAATATGCTTTCGTACTGCACCATCAAGTCTTTAACCCGACGAGTGATGTGCGATACCACTGATTTTTTTCCCCAATTCGATACCGAGTAAAATTCAGACTGGTATCGGCAACACCGACCCAATACCGATACTTCGTGCAAATATACCATGTGTCTGGTTAAAATTAAAAAGTAGAGTATTCTAAGTGTTGCTGCTCTTGGGGAATCATCTTCAAACGAAATAAAATCCATCCATCCATCCATTTCCTACCGCTTATTCCCTTCGGGGTCACGGGGGGCGCTGGAAAATCACACGGCAAAAATTGGCGTTATCTCATTCAACTCTGTATGTTGTGTCTCCAAATAATAAAACAATAAAAGTTTGCTGTTTTATAATACTGAGTGGATTGTTTAAATTGCCAGTCATTTTCTTAAATAAACAAATGACCTAATAACTCGCACAGCACATTGCGTACTTGCTTACCGTAAATTAGTCTCAAATAACAACATTATTTTTTGTTTTTTATTTTTAGTTTCTTATTTCTTCGGTCAGTGGTCAACAAAATAAACAAAGTTTTACATAAACAAACAGTTGTACATTCATAAATTGAAAATGTTGCAGACCGAAAGGGTTTGGGCTGAAGTTGAACACTTATTGAGCTTAACCTTATATCCATCCATCCATCCATTTTCTACCGCTTATTCCCTTTTGGGGTCGCGGGGGGCGCTGGAGCCTATCTCAGCTACAATCGGGCGGAAGGCGGGGTACACCTTGGACAAGTCGCCACCTCATCGCAGGGCCAACACAGATAGACAGACAACATTCACACTCACATTCACACACTAGGGCCAATTTAGTGTTGCCAATCAACTTATCCCCAGGTGCATGTCTTTGGAGGTGGGAGGAAGCCGGAGTACCCGGAGGGAACCCACGCAGTCACGGGGAGAACATGCAAACTCCACACAGAAAGATCCCGAGCCCGGGATTGAACCCAAGACTACTCCGGACCTTCGTATTGTGAGGCAGATGCACTAACCCCTCTGCCACCGTGAAGCCCCTTAACCTTATAAACAATGTCAAATATAAGATGAGCTTCCAAAAATTATGAAATTTCCTTTGCACAGCATATTATAAATACACTTTGTACACAACATAAACACTGTTCAATTATATACACAGTAAATACATGTGAAATATCCTTGTACACGTGTTAGTTAAACCTTTGCACCAATTATATACTATATAATGCAGTGGTTCTTAACCTGGGTTCGATCGAACCCTAGGGGTTCGGTGAGTCGGCCTCAGGGGTTCGGCGGAGGTCAAAACACACCCGACTCATCGTGTAAATACAAACTTCTCCCTATCGGCGTATTACGGATACGGCAACAGCAGAAGTCATATTGATTTGCAGGTGTGTAATTTGTTGTGAGTTCATGCACTGTGTTGGTTTTGTTGTTTGAACAAGGTGATGTTCATGCACGGTTCATTTTGTGCACAAGTAAAAAAACATTGCAACACTTTAGTATGGGGAACATATTCACCATTAATTAGATGCTTATTAACATGCAAATTAGTAACATATTGGCTCTTAACTAGTCATTATTACGTACTTATTAATGCCTTATTCGCCATGGCCTTATTATAACCCTAACCCTCTAACCCTGGCCCTAACCCTAACCAAGTAACTCTAAATGAAGTGTTTATTATTGAGAATATGTTCCCCTCGTGTCCAAATAACTCTAAATTAAATCTTTGTTACTTAGAATATGTTCCCCTAGTGTCCAAATAACTCTAAATTAAGTATTTATTACTTAGAATATGTTCCCCTAGTGTCCAAATAACTCTAAATTAAGTCGTTGTTACTTAGAATAAGTTCCCCATACTAAAGTGTTACCAAAAACATATAACTTTGTCTTGAATTTGAAGAAAAAAAGAACATTTTGTTTTTCACTAAAGAAGGGTTCGGTGAATGCGCATATGAAACTGGTGGGGTTCGGTACCTCCAACAAGGTTAAGAACCACTGGTTTAGGCTGAAGTTGAACACTTATTGCGCCTAACCCTATAAACAATGTCAACTGCAACATGAGCTTCCCAAAATTATGAAATTTCCTTTGCACAGCATATTATAAATACACTTTGTACACAACATAAACACTGTTCAATTATATACACAGCAAATACATGTGAAATATCCTTGTGCACGTGTTAGTTAAACCTTTGTACCAATTATATACTATATAATGCAGTGGTTATTAACCTGGGTTCGATCGAACCCTAGGGGTTCGGTGAGTCGGCCTCAGAGGTTCGGCGGAGGTCAAAACACACCCGACTCATCGTGTAAATACAAACTTCTCCCTATCGGCGTATTACGGATACGGCAACAGCAGAAGTCACACTGATTTACAGGTGTGTAATTTGTTGTGAGTTCATGCACTGTGTTGGTTTTGTTGTTTGAACAAGGTGATGTTCATGCACGGTTCATTTTGTGCACCAGTAAAAAAACATTGCAACACTTTAGTATAGGGAACATATTCATCATTAATTAGATGCTTATTAACATGCAAATTAGTAACGTATTGGCTCTTAACTAGTCATTATTAAGTACTTATTAATGCCTTATTCGCCATGGCCTTATTATAACCCTAACCCTCTAACCCTGGCCCTAACCCTAACCAAATAACTCTAAATTAAGTCTTTGTTACTTAGAATATGTTCCCCTAGTGTCCAAATAACTCTAAATTAAGTCTTTGTTACTTAGAATATGTTCCCCTAGTGTCCAAATAACTCTAAATTAAGTCTTTGTTACTTAGAATATGTTCCCCTAGTGTCCAAAAAACTCTAAATTAAGTCTTTGTTACTTAGAATATGTTCCCCATACTAAAGTATTACCAAAAACATATAACTTTGTCTTGAATTTGAAAAAAACACATTTTATTTTTCACTAAAGAAGGGTTCGGTGAATGCGCATATGAAACTGGTGGGGTTCGGTACCTCCAACAAGGTTAAGAACCACTGGTTTAGGCTGAAGTTGAACACTTGTTGCGCCTAACCCTATAAACAATGTCAACTGCAAGATGAGTTTCCAAAAATTATGAAATTTCCTTTGCACAGCATATTATAAATACACTTTGTACACAACATAAACACTGTTCAATTATATACACAGTAAATACATGAGAAATATCCTTGTGCACGTGTTAGTTAAACCTTTGTACCAATTATATACTATATAATGCAGTGGTTCTTAACCTGGGTTCGATCGAACCCTAGGGGTTGGTGAGTCGGCGCAGGTCAAAACACACCCGACTCATCGTGTAAATACAAACTTCTCCTAATCGGCGTATTACGGATACGGCAACAACAGAAGTTA
Organism: Nerophis lumbriciformis; assembly: GCF_033978685.3. Taxonomy (NCBI): domain Eukaryota; kingdom Metazoa; phylum Chordata; class Actinopteri; order Syngnathiformes; family Syngnathidae; genus Nerophis; species Nerophis lumbriciformis. Next base: position 35,814,675 of record NC_084554.2, on the reverse strand, counting down.
CACTGATTTGCAAGTGTGTAATTTGTTGTGAGTTCATGCACTGTGTTGGTTTTGTTGTTTGAACAAGATGATGTTCATGCATGGTTCATTTTGTGCACCAGTAAAAAAAACATTGCAACACTTTAGTATAGGGAACATATTCACCATTAATTAGATGCTTATTAACATGCAAATTAGTAACATATTGGCTTTTAACTAGTCATTATTAAGTACTTATTAATGCCTTATTCGGCACGGCCTTATTATAACCCTGGCCCTAACCCTAACCAAATAACTCTAAATTAAGTCTTTATTATTTAGAATATGTTCCCCAAGTGTCCAAATAACTCTAAATTAAGTATTTGTTACTTAGAATAGGTTCCCCTAGTGTCCAAATAACTCTAAATTAAGTCTTTGTTACTTAGAATAAGTTCCCCATACTAAAGTGTTACCAAAAACATAACTGTCTTGAATTTGAAAAAAAATCAACATTTTATTTTTCACTAAAGAGTTCGGTGAATGCACATATGAAACTGGTGGGGTTCGGTACCTCCAACAAGGTTAAGAACCACTGATATAATGTACCGATATTAGAGAATATCCGTATCGGCGGTATCGGTATCACAGTATCACTCCTCATCACTCACCGCCAGTGAGTGATGATGCGGAGGAGGACCGAAACTGCCGGGATTTTTTTTTTTCTGGATACAAAGCGGAAGTGAAAGGTCGGAGGAGAAATGGATGACACATGACCGGGCCAACTTGACGCCTTATCGACGCCGATGGATGCGACGTTTGCCGCCTGCTTGTTGGCTTCGTAAGGGAGGCGCGTGGATCCAAAAGCGAGACTTTGACAGCGATGCTAGCGCCTAGCATGCTAGCATGTCTGTTTGACGTGTCGTGGTTACGTCCAAGGTGAAGAAAACAACTTTTTGGTTCAAACAAAAACGTTCCACCGGTGTTTTGTTTTTTACGACGACGGACTAAACCGTCTAGACACTTCCGTTAGCTGACTAGCGCATCTAGCTATAACCGAGTTAAGCTAATAGTTGTTTACTTTTCCCCCCTGGCACGACTTGAGACTAATAATGCATCGCGGTGTGGACTGCAAGCTTCACGTCATCGCATGGATGTGAGAAAATACTCCTTCCTGGATCAGTGTGTGCCTCACCTAAGTTCTTTTTAACATCCAAATTGACCAGCAGAAATGCGTATTTCGTCGTTCCTGGCCGTGTTCAGGCCTGTTTTGCCCCTGATCCTCGGGCTGTCTCTGGGCTGCAGCCTGAGCCTCTTGATGGTCTCCTGGACTCAGGGGGACTCGGAGGATTCCTGCAAGGACGAGCTGGGCAACGGGAAGCTGTACCTGGGCAGGGGGGATGCTCAGAGGGACTCGAGGGACGGAGGCGAGAAGGAGGACTTCCAACCACGTATCGTGCCCTACCACAAGGACCCCAACAAGCCCTACAAGAAAGTACTGAGGTGGGTGGAAGGTGCTCTGATTGTCTTTGACTCTTGGCGGGCAAGAGGTGTCATCACGTGACATCACTCTCAATGAACACATACCTCGTTAATAATACACACTTGATCATATTTATTGTAAGACCAGATTTTTCTGTTGATAAGCAGGAAAAAGCCAACGTTGGGATGCATGTCTGGGAAATTATTACGCTGCAGTATGCTTTAAATGTGCAATATATGTAAATATTACATGTTATTACTAGAGATGTCCGATAATATCGGAAATTATCGGTATCGTTTTTTTATTATCGGTATCGTGTTTTTTTGTGTGTGTTTTTTTTATTAAATCAACATAAAAATCACAAGATACACTTACAATTAGTACACCAACCCAAATAAACATCCCTCCCCCATTTACACTCATTCACACAAAAGGGTTGTTTCCTTCTGTTATTAATATTCTGGTTCCTACATTATATATCAATATATAACAATACAGTCTGCAAGGGATACAGTCCGTAAGCACACGTGATTGTGCGTGCTGCTGGTCCACTAATAGTACTAACCTTTAACAGTTAATTTTACTCATTTTCATTAATTACTAGTTTCTATGTAACTGTATTTATATTGTTTTACTTTCTTTTTTATTCAAGAAAATGTTTTTAATTAATTTATCTTATACAAAATGTTTTCAATTTATTTATCTTATTTTATTTTATACATTTTTAAAAAAAGGAT